>NC_053024.1:72694928-72994928 GCF_003073215.2 Triticum urartu | reverse complement strand
TCGTGAGCACCCAGTTGCTATTCTTGAAGAGACTGAACGCAAGACTCGCAATAAGTCAATCAAATTCCTCAAAGTCAAGTG
Source organism: Triticum urartu (assembly GCF_003073215.2). NCBI lineage: Eukaryota > Viridiplantae > Streptophyta > Magnoliopsida > Poales > Poaceae > Triticum > Triticum urartu. The sequence goes on along the minus strand of NC_053024.1, from coordinate 72,994,847 downwards.
GTCACCCCATTCCGACCGTGAAGCCAGCTGGGAACGCGAGGATCACCTCTGTTCTGAGTACCCGGCGTTTTTCCAGTCCTAGATCTCGGGACGAGATCCTTTCGTAGTGGTGGAGTGTTGTAACACCCCGGATGTAATTTACCTAATATGTTCTCCAACTCTTGCCGTTTCCGGCGCTAAGTTATTTTATTTCCTCGGTTTGGGTTTTTGTCTCCGTGTGTTGTTGTCGTTGTCATGCATTTCATATCATGTCATCATGTGCATTGCATTTGCATACGTGTTCGTCTCATGCATCCGAGCATTTTCCCGTTGTCCGTTTTGCATTCCGGCGCTCCTATCTCCTCCGGTGGTCCTTTCTACATTCTTTTCGTGAGTGGGGGTTAAACAATCCAGATTGGACCGAGACTTGCCATGCGGCCTTGGTTTACTACCGGTAGACCGCCTGTCAAGTTTCGTGCCATTTGGACTTCGTTTGATACTCCAACGGTTAACCGAGGGACCGAGAAGGCCTCGTGTGTGTTGCAGCCCAACACCCTTCCAATTTGGCCCAACACCCACCAAAACCCTCTCCATCATCTAGAGCGTTCGATCACGATCGCGTGGCCGAAAACGGCACCTCATTTGGACACTCCTAGCCCCTCCTACCTATAAATTAGCTCCTTCCCGAAATTTTCGGATCTTCCACCCCAAACCCTAGCTCCCCTTCCTCTCCGCGCGCCGGACAACGTCCGGACGCGCCGGACAAGTCCGCCCGCTTCGCCCGGACCAACCGCGAGACGCCACGTGGCGCGCGGGAGCCCAACATCGCCGCCGCCGCCCGAGGGCCGCCAGGCCCGCGGGGAGCCCCCGCGGCACGGTCTGCTCGCCGTCGCCCGGGTCGGCCTCCTCCCCGCCAGGCCGCCTCCGTCTCACTCTTGCGAACAGGGACTTCTCCGGCGAACTTCGTTTTGCATGCGCGCCAGATCCAGATCCGCTGGTACAGTAACCCTAGGGGTTGACCTCGATTTTCCCCTAATTCTGCATATTTTTTTGCATTGTTCATCGCATCATAACTTTGCACCCGTAACTCCGATTTGAGCGTGTAGCATATCAAAATGTTCGTCTCAGAGAGCACATCATTTCATCTCATTGCATTATTTTCATTTGAGCTCATCTTGATGCCCGAAATGCTATTGGAACAGAGCTATTTGAGATAATTGTCAGATCTGCTGCACCAAATAGCTATTTGTCATTTTTGCCATGATTAATGTGTGCATGATATGCTCCTGAGCTCTACATGTGTTTTGTTATATGCTTTGCCATCTTTACAGAGGTGCTTACCATGTATTTTTGTGACATGTGTGGTGACTAGCACAAGCTTGCAAAGTAGTGCACTCGTTAATGCTGAGTTCAGGCACTTAGAATTTCACTAAGTCATTGATCTGTTTTTGCCAATATGTCATGTGTTCATATTGTTTCCTAGTGATCCGTGCCTCTTCTGAGGATGGTCAGTAAGGATAATTTGTTAATATTGTGGTGATCTATCCATCCATGTCTTTGTTTGCAATTATGGAGCACCCTAGCTTGAGTCAATCGAGCTCTACTTTTGCTATTTCGTGAATCCTGGCAGATTGTTTACTTGTTAGCGATTTTGCCGAGGATGTTGTTGTTGATCCGTGCATGCTATGTTGTCGTTCTCGCCATGTATAGCTTCTATGATATGTATTCTTGGTGGGTGTACGCTTAGTTTTTCATGCCATGCTCTGTAGTGAGTGCATCTAGCTCGTGAACATGCCTACTCGTTAACAGATTTGCAAGTTCTAGTTCTTCTCCAAGTCTGTAACCTGATTATGTTTTTGCCATGTTCACATGCTTGCAATTGTATTTTCTGATCCCTTTTAGCTCAAGGTCACTAAGGGACTTTTGTTAAGTGCTTTGAGTAGCTTCATGTCATGCCTTGCTTTGCCATGTTAAGTTCCTATAGCATATAGTTTTCATGCTCCAAAGTGTGCTACCTGATCTGAAATTCCAGACTTGTGTTAATTTCACTAAGTATGAAATCTGTTATCGTTTGCATTTTTGCCATGCTTGTTTGAACCTGTTAATGGATGAATTGGCCATAACTCAGTGTTCATCTTTTGTCAAGCATTATGAGTGGATCCCTGCCATATATTTTGTTGAAATTTTTGACTGCTGTAGCATAATTATCTTGATGCATTTAGATGGCTACTTGCTGTTTATCGCAGACCGGTGCCATATTTGTTTTGCTTGCCATTTCCAAACCATGCATCCGATTCCAGTGATCTTTATATCTATTTCAACCGAAATAACATCACCTTTCCAGTGGCACTCTTGGATTTCCAAGTTGAGGCCAGGTTAAATCATCCTTTGTCAAGTCTTGCATATGCATCACATATCGCATCCCGCATAGCATACCATGTTTGCATCATGTTGTTCGAGCATTGCACGCGGTTGATTGTGTTCCTTTTGCTTGTTTGTCTTGTTTGGGTAGATCCGGGAGACGAGTTCGCTAACGAGGAGCCCGTTGAGTTTTCTTACGAGGACCAAGTCAACTCTGACAACTTTGCAGGCAAGATGATCATACCCTCGAAATCACTTCTATCTTTGCTTGCTAGATGCTCGCTCTTTTGCTATGCCTATGCTACGATACCTACCATTTGCTTATCATGCCTCCTAAATTGCCATGTCAAACCTCTAACCCACCATGTCCTAGCAAACCGTTGATTGACTATGTTACCGCTTTGGTCAGCCCCTCTTATAGCGTTGCTAGTTGCAGGTGAAGATTGGAGATTCGTTCCTTTTTGGAACATTGTTTATTTGTTGGGATATCACTATATTATCTTGTTATCTTAATGCATCTATATACTTGGTAAAGGGTGGGAGGCTCGGCCTTTTGCCTAGTATTTTGTTCCACTCTTGCCGCCCTAGTTTCCGTCATATCGGTGTTATGTTCCCGGATTTTGCGTTCCTTACGCGGTTGGGTGATAATGGGAACCCCTTGACAGTTCGCCTTGAATAAAACTCTTCCAGCAACGCCCAACCTTGGTTTTACCATTTGCCACCTAGCCTCTTTTTCCCTTGGGTTTCCGGAGCCCGAGGGTCATCTTATTTAACCCCCCCCCCCCGGGCCAGTGCTCCTCTGAGTGTTGGTCCACCCCGTCAGCCGCCGATGGCCACTAGGGGCAACTCTGGGCTGGCCTACCAGAAGTTTGGACAATCTGAGTGTGCCCTGAGAACGAGATATGTGCAGCTCCTATCGGGATTTGTCAGCACATTCGGGCGGTGTTGCTGGACTTGTTTTATCTTTGTCGAAGTTATCTTGTATAACCGGGATACCGAGTCTGATCGGAATGTCTTGGGAGAAGGTTTATCCTTCGTTGACCGTGAGAGCTTGTGATGGGCTAAGTTGGGACTCCCCTGCAGGGATTTGAACTTTCGAAAGTCGTGCCCGCGGTTATGGGCAGATGGGAATTTGTTAATGTCCGATTGTAGATAACATGAACCTTAACTTAATTAAAATGAATCAACTGCGTGTGTTACCGTGATGGTCTCTTCTTGGCGGAGTCCGGGAAGTGAACACGGTGTTGGAGTAATGTTTGCCGTAGGTTGTTCTATAGTTCTTCGTTCGTGCTTTGCCTTCACTTCTCGCTCTCTTTTGCGAACAGGTTGGCCACCATATATGCTAGTCGCTTGCTGCAGCTCCACATATTACCTTGCCTTACCTATAAGCTTAAATAGTCTTGATCGCGAGGGTGCGAGATTGCTGAGTCCCCGTGACTCACAGATTACTTCCAAACCAGATGCAGGGCCCAATGACTCCGTTCCAGATGATGCGCTTGAGCTCAAGTGGGAGTTTGACGAAGACTCATGCCGTTACTATGTGTCTTTCCCTGATGATCAGTAGTGGTGCCCAGTTGGGGCGATCGGGACCGTGTCGCATGTTGGGGTTGATCTTTTATTTTGGTACCGTAGTCGGACCATGAGTGTATTGGATGATTGTAATGTTATTCATGTACTTTGTGTGACGTGGCGAGTGTAAGCCAACTATGTACCTTTTTCCCCTATTATCTATTTACATGGGTTGTTGTGAAGATTACCTTACTTGCGACATTGCTTTCAATGCGGTTATGCCTCTAAGTCGTGCTTCGACACGTAGGAGATATAGCCGCATCGAGGGCGTTACAAGTTGGTAATCAGAGCCTTCCCCGACTTTAGGAGCCCCCACTGCTTGATCGAATTAGCTGACGAGTTGAGTCTAGAAAAATGTTTTGAGTCATTTAGGAATTATATATCGGAGAGTTTAGGAATTGTTTTTACTCCCCAGTCCCTTCATCGCTCTGGTAAGGCATCCTGACGTAGAGTTTTGTCTCTTCTCTTCTCAAATTTCACTAAAAAAAATTTAGGATCACGCGGGTATCTTGGAATCGTTCCGATCGATTTGTGACGAGAACATTGTTCTTGGTGCCTCCTGTCATTTAGGGGTTGTGGCAGTGTCCCGAGGAGTTGAGCTCCGAGGTTTTGTCATCACAATTTTATCGTTGCAGTTCTGGAATACCTGAGTTTAGTTCGCCGACATCGAAAATCTCTTTTATGCAGTTGTTGGTGAGATAACCTCGACGCCACCCAATACTGGGGCGGGAGTTCGGGAGTATTGCCATAACTTGTATAACGGATGCTTTTTGAAGGTTGAGGTAGACGATTTCCAAAGTTTTTCTCGGTTATGTGTTGAAGGATGGATACAGCTGGATGTAGGATTTGCTAGATTTGGGTGAGATATTATGCTTCCCCTGTATCCCCAACACCTGATTGCATAACCGGAAAGGTTCGGGAGTTTCATAGGTGGGAATTCTTGTAGCTCTAGTTCTTCTTCCACGGATATTTGGTTTGAGACTGGGTGATCCTTATCGAGTATTCGTTCTTGCTCTGTACCTTGTTGATTTTATTTCTTCTACCTAAATTCTAAGTGGCTTATCAATTTATGGATATGTGACCATTTCAATTGGAATGCATTCATTCATTTCGTTCGGATGCGAAGGCTATATGTTGCAATTTCTACCCGTTTGGTTCAGCTTCAATATTTATCTGTCAATGTGCTAATGGATGTCAACCTGTTCAGGATGGCTCCTCCAACGCGCACGACTCCGAATCCTGATCTGCCACCACCACCTCCACCTCCGGAGGCATGGCAAGCTGTGATGGCCGCTACCAATGCAAACACGCAGCTGATCATGCAAATTCTTCAAGAGCGCAACCAAGCGAACCAAGGCAACCAAGGCAACAATCAGAATCACTTTGCTACACTCAACCAGTTCCTTGCTAACCAGCCAAAGACCTTTAGCAATTGCGTTGAGGCAACTGACGCTGATGATTGGCTCGTGGACTTGTGCAAGCATTTCGAGTGCAGTAATGTCAGGCCTGAGGACTTTGTCAAGTTCGCTTCCTTCCAACTCAAAGACCAAGCCGCAGAATGGTTTCAGCAGTACAAAGATTCCAGAGGAGGCCGTGTGATTACCTGGGATGAATTCTGTCAAGACTTCAAAGCTCATCATATTCCTTAGAGCATGGTTGAAAGCAAGCATGAGGAATTCCGCAACCTGAAGCAAGGCTCTATGTCTGTCTATGAGTACAACAAGATGTTTCAGAAGCTCGCCCGCTTTGCTAAGTAGGACGTCCCTGACGAGAAGAGCATGATATACCAGTTCAGGGGTGGTCTCAGAGAAGAAATCCAGCTAGCTCTTGTTCTCTTTGAGCCCATGAGGTACGATGAGTTTTACAACATGGCTTTGAAGCAAGAGGCTGCTCAACTGAAGTGCGATGCTTCCAAGAAGCGAGTCAGAGATGCTACTCCTTCTTCCTCAACTCAAGTGGCTAAGCAGCAGAAGTATTGGCTTCCTCCTCCTCCGTTCCGTCAACCGTATCAACAGAAGAGCAAAGGTGGCAGTGGATCTTCCCACCCACCCAACCCTGGCTTTCATCACAAGACTTCGTCTCAAGCTCCAAGATCAAGTGCTCCGTACCACCGTCCGCTTTCAGAGGTCACGTGCAACAAGTGCCAACAGAAGGGTCACTATGCCAACAAGTGCTTCAATCAGAGGCGTCTCCCTCCTCCTCCTCCTGTGAGATCTGCAAGTACAGCTGTGGTCAAGCATAACCCCAAGCACGCCAAGGTCAACTTGATGAATGCAGCTCAGGCAGAGGACTCGTCAGATGTCATCATGGGTAACCTTCCTGTTAACGATGTTCTTTGCAAAAGTACTTTTTGACACTGGTGCATCGCATTGTTTCATCTCGAGACCTTTTGCATCTAAGCATGAGTTGTCTTCTCAAGTTTTGCATAAACCGTTAGCAGTTGTCTCACCGGGTAAATGTTTGCTCGCTAACTACGAGATTCCGGATATTTCTATCATGATGGGTGATTTTAAGTTTCTGGCTTCTCCAATGGTCCTTGGTAACTCGGATATTGATCTTATTCTTGGAATGGACTGGCTTTCTAAGCACAAGGCTCGGCTTCATTGTGCAGCCAGGCAGATTCAATTGACTCATTCATCTGAGGATGTTATTGTCGTTGCCGCTCGGGATAACACAATCCGTCTGTTTTCTCTCAATGAGAAGGGTGAACTGGATGCCATCTCCCAAATTCCAGTCGTCTGTGAATATCAAGACGTCTTTCCAGAAGAGCTTCCAGGAATGCCTTCGCACCGGCCAGTTGAATTCGTCATCGATCTTGAGCCTGGCACTGAACCGGTTTGCAAACATCCTTACAAGCTCGGACCTGAAGAGTTGAAGGAGCTTAAGAAGCAACTCGATATTCAAGAACGAATGGGTCTCATCCGACCTAGTTCTTCTCCGTGGGGTTGTGGAGTTCTTTTTGTGAAGAAGAAGGATGGAATGGACCGACTTTGTGTTGACTATCGTCCATTGAACAAGAAGACTATCAAGAACAAGTACCCACTTCCCAACATCAATGAGATGTTCGAACAACTCAAAGGTGCCCAAGTATTCTCCAAGCTTGATCTCCGTATGGGTTATCACCAGATTCGAATCCGTGAGCAAGATATTCCCAAGATGGCTTTCAGAACAAGCTATGGTTCATATGAATACACTGTCATGTCTTTTGGCCTCGTCAACGCTCCTCCGACTTTCTCTCGCATGATGAACTTCATCTTCAACGCCTACACAAATGACTTCGTTTTGGTCTACCTCGATGACATTCTGGTCTTTTCGAAGAACAAGGAAGATCATGCCAAGCACTTGCCTTTGGTGCTCGATAAGCTCAGGGAACATCGGTTCTACGCCAAGTTCTCAAAGTGCGAGTTTTGGCTCGATGAGGTTCTATATCTTGGGCATATCATCTCTGCCAAGGGCATTGCGGTGAATCTTGAGAAGGTGTCTGCAATTGTGAATTGGGAACCACCTCAGAACGTGAAGCAACTCCGCAGCTTCCTCGGTCTCGCAAGCTACTGTCGAAGGTTCGTTGAGAACTTTTCAAAGATCGCGAAGCCCCTTTCAAACCTTCTCCAGAAACACGTCAAGTACGTTTGGTCTCCGGAATGTGACATCGCTTTCAACACTTTGAAAGAGAAATTGGTCACTGCTCCAGTTCTGACTCCTCTTGATGAATCCAAACCGTTTGAGGTCTTCTGCGATGCCTCTCTTCAAGGTCTTGGTGCAGTGTTGATGCAAGAGAAGAAAGTTGTGGCTTATACCTCTCGCCAGTTGAAGCCCAACGAGAAGAACTACCCCACTCATGACCTCGAGTTGGCGGAAGTTGTGCATGCTCTTTTGACTTGGAGACATCTCTTATTGGGAAGAAAAGTGGACATCTTCACTGACCACAAGAGTCTCAAGTACATCTTCACTAAGCCTAATCTCAACCTCAGACAGACTCGTTGGGTCGAAATGATTCAAGAGTATAATCCGAATATCGAGTATACTCCGGGCAAGGCCAATCTGATCGCTGACGCTTTGAGCAGGAAGGCTTACTGCAACAGTCTGATTCTCAAGCCTTACCAACCCGAGCTTTATGAAGCTTTCCGCAAACTCAATCTGCAAGTTGTTCCTCAAGGTTTCCTCGCCAACCTTCAAGTCTTTCCTACTTTGGAAGAGCAGATTCGCGAGGCCCAACTTCTTGATGCTATGGTGAAGAAGGTGAAGATTGGGATTGCCAAGAGTCAACCCAAGTACAAGTGCTATCGCCTTGATGACAAGGATACTCTCTTCTTCGAGGATCGTATTGTTGTGCCTAAAGGTGACCTTCGTAAAGTTATCATGAATGAGGCTCACAATTCACTCCTCTCCATCCACCCTGGGAGTACGAAGATGTATCAGGACCTCAAGAAGGCTTATTGGTGGACTCGAATGAAGCGCGAGATTGCTAAATTCGTGAATGAGTGTGATGTCTGCAGAAGAGTGAAGGCAGAACACCAAAGGCCAGCTGGTCTCCTCCAACCTCTTGCCATTCCGGAATGGAAGTTTGACCACATTGAGATGGACTTCGTGACTGGGTTTCCAAAGTCCAAGTGTGGCAATGATGCTATATTCGTTGTCATCGACAAACTCACTAAAGTGGCTCACTTTCTGCCTATCAAAGAGTCTATCACTGCAGCTCAATTGGTGGAGCTTTATACCTCTCGGATTGTCTCGCTACACGGCATTCCACAGGTGATCTCTTCAGGAAGCTTCTTTACCTCCAAGTTTTGGGATTCTTTTCAGAAGGCCATGGGCACCAACATCCGCTTCAGCGCAGCTTTCCATCCTCAAACTAGCGGTCAAGTCGAGCGTGTCAATCAGATTCTTGAAGATATGCTTAGGGCTTGTTTGATCTCCTTCGGTATGAAGTGGGAAGATTGTCTTCCATACGCCGAATTCTCCTACAACAACAGTTTTCAAGCCAGTTCGGGCAAGGCCCCATTCGAAATTCGGCATGGCAGGAAGTGTTGTACTCCTCTTAACTGGTCAGAAACCGGTGAACGTCAACTTCTTGGAAATGACTTGATCACAGAGGCAGAGGAGATGTGCAAAGTCATTCGTGATAACCTCAAAGCAGCGCAATCACGCCAGAAGTGCTACTATGATAGTAAGCACCGTGATTTGGCTTTCGAGATCGGAGATCATGTGTACCTCCGCGTCTCTCCAATGAAAGGTACTCATCGTTTCGGTATCAAAGGGAAGCTTTCCCCTAGATACGTGGGTCCTTTCAAGATCGTCAGCAAGAGAGGCGATCTCGCCTATCAACTCGAGCTTCCTTCAAACTTTGCAAATGTGCACGACGTGTTCCATGTCTCTCAGTTCCGCAAGTGCTTCAAGACTCCTGACCGCACCGTCAACTTCGAAGACATTGATCTCCAAGAAGACCTCGCTTATCGTGAGCACCCAGTTGCTATTCTTGAAGAGACTGAACGCAAGACTCGCAATAAGTCAATCAAATTCCTCAAAGTCAAGTGGTCACCCCATTCCGACCGTGAAGCCAGCTGGGAACGCGAGGATCACCTCTGTTCTGAGTACCCGGCGTTTTTCCAGTCCTAGATCTCGGGACGAGATCCTTTCGTAGTGGTGGAGTGTTGTAACACCCCGGATGTAATTTACCTAATATGTTCTCCAACTCTTGCCGTTTCCGGCGCTAAGTTATTTTATTTCCTCGGTTTGGGTTTTTGTCTCCGTGTGTTGTTGTCGTTGTCATGCATTTCATATCATGTCATCATGTGCATTGCATTTGCATACGTGTTCGTCTCATGCATCCGAGCATTTTCCCCGTTGTCCGTTTTGCATTCCGGCGCTCCTATCTCCTCCGGTGGTCCTTTCTACCTCTTTTCGTGTGTGGGGGTTAAACATTTCCAGATTGGACCGAGACTTGCCATGCGGCCTTGGTTTACTACCGGTAGACCGCCTGTCAAGTTTCGTGCCATTTGGACTTCGTTTGATACTCCAACGGTTAACCGAGGGACCGAGAAGGCCTCGTGTGTGTTGCAGCCCAACACCCTTCCAATTTGGCCCAACACCCACCAAAACCCTCTCCATCATCTAGAGCGTTCGATCACGATCGCGTGACCGAAAACCACACCTCATTTGGACACTCCTAGCCCCTCCTACCTATAAATTAGCTCCTTCCCGAAATTTTCGGATCTTCCACCCCAAACCCTAGCTCCCCTTCCTCTCCGCGCGCCGGACAACGTCCGGACGCGCCGGACAAGTCCGCCCGCTTCGCCCGGACCAACCGCGAGACGCCACATGGCGCGCGGGAGCCCCACATCGCCGCCGCCGCCCGAGGCCCGCGAGGCCTGCGGGGAGCCCCGCGGCCCGGTCTGCTCGCCGTGGCCCAGGTCGGCCTCCTCCCCGCCCGGCACGGTCTCCCCGACGCGCCGTCGCCGCGGCCGTCGCCCGGCTGCCGTCGCCGTCCGGTGGCATCCACGCCGCCTCACCTAGCCGTCCCCGGCCCTCGCCGCAGCGCGCCGCCCCGCTCCGGATCCGGCCGGCAAGCTCCTTCCCTCGACGGATCCGGCCGCCCCCGTCTCACTCCGGTGAACAGGGACTTCTCCGGCGAACTTCGTTTTGCATGCGCGCCAGATCCAGATCCGCTGGTACAGTAACCCTAGGGGTTGACCTCGATTTTCCCCTAATTCTGCATATTTTTTGCATTGTTCATCGCATCGTAACTTTGCACCCGTAACTCCGATTTGAGCGTGTAGCATATCAAAATGTTCGCCTCAAAGAGCACACCATTTCATCTCATTGCATCATTTTCATTTGAGCTCATCTTGATGCCCGAAATGCTATTGGAAGAGAGCTATTTGAGATAATTGTCAGATCTGCTGCACCAAATAGCTATTTGTCATTTTTGCCATGATTAATGTGTGCATGATATGCTCCTGAGCTCTACATGTGTTTTGTTATATGCTTTGCCATCTTTACAGAGGTGCTTACCATGTATTTTTGTGACATGTGTGGTGACTAGCACAAGCTTGCAAAGTAGTGCATTCGTTAATGCTGATTTCAGGGACTTAGAATTTCACTAAGTCATTGATCTGTTTTTGCCAATATGCCATGTGTTCATGTTGTTTCCTAGTGATCCGTGCCTTTTCTGAGGATGATCAGTAAGGATGATTTGTTAATATTGTGGTGCTCTATCCATCCATGCCTTTGTTTGCAATTATGGAGCACCCTAGCTTGAGTCAATCGAGCTCTACTTTTTCTATTTTGTGAATCCTGGCAGATTGTTTACTTGTTAGCGATTTTGCCGAGGATGTTGTTGTTGATCCGTGCATGCTATGTTGTTGTTCTTGCCATGTATAGCTTATATGATATGTATTCTTGATGGGTGTATGCTTAGTTTGTCATGCCATGCTTTGTAGTGAGTGCAACGAGCTCATGAACATGCCTACTCGTTAACAGATTTGCTTGTTCCAGTTTTTCTCTAAGTCTGTAATCTGATTATGTTTTTGCCATGTTCACATGCTTGCAATTGTATTTTCTGATCCCTTTTGGCTTAAGGTCACTAAGGGACTTTTGTTAAGTGCTTTGAGTAGCTTCCTGTCATGCCTTGCTTTGCCATGTTAAATTCCTGTAGCATATAGTTTTCATGCTCCAAAGTGTGCTACCTGATCTGAAATTTCAGACTTGTGTTAATTTCACTAAGTCTGAAACCTGTTATCGTTTGCATTTTCGCATGCTTGTTTAAACCTGTTAATGGATGAATTGGCCGTAGATCAGTGTTCATCTTTTGTCAAGCATTATGAGTGGATCCCTGCCATGTATTTTGTTGCCATGTTTGAGTGTTGTAGCATAATTATCTTGATGCATTTAAATGGCTACTTGCTGTTTATCGCACACCGGTGCCATATTTGTTTTGCTTGCCATTTCCAAACCGTGCATCCGATTCCGGTGATCTTTATATCGATTTCAACCGAAATCACCTCACCTTTCCAGTGGCACTCTTGGATTTCCATTTTGAGGCCAGGTTAAATCATCCTTTGTCAAATCTTGCATATGCATCACATATCGCATCCTGCATAGCATACCATGTTTGCATCATGTTGTTCGAGCATTGCACGTGCTTGATTGTGTTTCTTTTGCTTGTTTGTCTTGTTTGGGTAGAGCCGGGAGACGAGTTCGCTAACGAGGAGCCCGTTGAGTTTGCTTACGAGGACCAAGTAAACTCTGACAACTTTGCAGGCAAGATGATCATACCCTCGAAATCACTTCTATCTTTGCTTGCTAGATGCTCGCTCTTTTGCTATGCCTATGCTACGATACCTACTATTTGCTTATCATGCCTCCTAAATTGCCATGTCAAACCTCTAACCCACCATGTCCTAGCAAACCGTTAATTGCCTATGTTACCGCTTTGCTCAGCCCCTCTTATAGCGTTGCTAGTTGCAGGTGAAGATTGGAGATTCGTTCCTTGTTGGAACATTGTTTATTTGTTGGGATATCATTATATTATCTTGTTATCTTAATGCATCTATAAACTTGGTAAAGGGTGGAAGGCTCGGCCTTTTGCCTAGTGTTTTGTTCCACTCTTGTCGCCCTAGTTTCCGTCATATCGGTGTTATGTTCCCGGCTTTTGCGTTCCTTACGTGGTTGGGTGATAATGGGAACCCCTTGACAGTTCGCCTTGAATAAAACTCTTCCAGCAATGCCCAACCTTGGTTTTACCATTTGCCACCTAGCCTCTTTTTCCCTTGGGTTTCCGGAGCCCGAGGGTCATCTTATTTAAACCCCCCCGGGCCAGTGCTCCTCTGAGTGTTGGTCCACCCCGTCAACCGCCGGTGGCCACCAGGGGCAACTCTGGGCTGGCCTACCGGAAGTTTGGACAATCTGAGAGTGCCGTGAGAACGAGATATGTGCAGCTCCTATCGGGATTTGTCGGCACATTCGGGCGGTGTTGCTAGACTTGTTTTATCTTTGTCGAAGTTGTCTTGTATAACCAGGATACTGAGTCTGATCAGAACGTCTCGAGAGAAGGTTTATCCTTCGTTGACCGTGAGAGCTTGTGATGGGCTAAGTTGGGACTCCCCTGCAGGGATTTGAACTTTCGAAAGCCGTGCCCGCGGTTATGGGCAGATGGAAATTTGTTAATGTCCGATTGTAGATAACATGAACCTTAACTTAATTAAAATGAATCAACTGCGTGTGTTACCGTGATGGTCTCTTCTCGGCGGAGTCCGGGAAGTGAACACGGTGTTGGAGTAATGTTTGCCGTAGGTTGTTCTATAGTTCTTCGTTTGTGCTTTGCCTTCTCTTCTCGCTCTCTTTTGCGAACAGGTTAGCCACCATATATGCTAGTCGCTTGCTGCAGCTCCACATATTACCTTGCCTTACCTATAAGCTTAAATAGTCTTGATCGCGAGGGTGCGAGATTGTTGAGTCCTCGTGACTCACAGATTACTTCCAAATCAGATGCAGGGCCCGATGACTCCGTTCCAGATGATGCACTTGAGCTCAAGTGGGGGTTCGACGAAGACTCACGCCGTTACTATGTGTCTTTCCCTGATGATCAGTAGTGGTGCCCAGTTGGGGCGATCGGGACCGTATCGCATGTTGGGGTTGATCTTTTATTTTGGTACCGTAGTAGGACCATGAGTGTATTGGATGATTGTAATGTTATTCATGTACTTTGTGTGACGTGGCGAGTGTAAGCCAACTATGTACCTTTTTCCCCTATTATCTATTTACATGGGTTGTTGTGAAGATTACCTTACTTGCGACATTGCTTTCAATGCGGTTATGCCTCTAAGTCGTGCTTCGACACGTAGGAGATATAGCCGCATCGAGGGCGTTACACCCCACCCCCAATTTTTTTATGTGCCACAAATTTCTCATGGATGGCTGTGAGATTGTTAATTATGCTTACTCTTGGGTTCACATGAATAATGCTCACGGAGAAACTTTGTTCCTTCAGTGATCACATGGCTGAAGAAAATAACATGTGAAGATATTATTTTATTAATGCACGTACAACATATGTTAATTTTCTGAAGGAAAAAACATGTGAAGATATTATTTTTATTAATGTATAGCATATGTCGACTTTGATGATTTGTGCTATCAAGTGTTAAGAAATTATTCATTTTTCTTCTATGAAAGGGAGCTACTTTCTGTACTTTAGCAATATACTCCAAGGTTCTTTTATTATTGTACAACATATGTTGACTTTGCTGATTTTGTGCCTATCAAGTGTTAAGATTTTATTCATTTTTCTTTTATGAAAGGGAGCTACTTTCTGTACTGTTTACTCATACAAAAAGAATCTAAAATTCAATATCCCATGTAGAATATATGACCATGCCAACCATCCCTATGCATTGCATTGAAGGAATCGATATGGACACATAATGTTGAGAGTGGAAGTGTCAAGATTTATAGTTTTGAATATTCTTATTAGTAGTTGTATATTTTAAATACATGTAGTTCGAATACTTTCATCTGTCATGATAATATTAAATACATATGAGTTCCATGCGAAGTTATGCTATTGCTATATGTCTTACTACTCATCTTGTACACTAATATAGAGGTTTCAATTAATAATTTCATTAGGCTTAATTTAAAAGGAGTTTGTGCATGCCAATCCAATTTTTATGTATTAGAAGTATGAGTTTATAACTTGGTCGTCATGAGAAATATGATGTGATTGCAGCGCGGGAGCTGAAGTACTCTGAGGCAACCTTTCACGGGAGTTGATCAGCAGGTAGATGCTAGCCATGGATGTCAGTGTAACACTTGCTACATAAGTTGCTTTTCTTTGACTTGATTTAGCAATTTTCAAAAGTTTGTGCTAATGTTGTATCATGGTATATTCTTGACATTGCCCAATCCGAAAACAATAGGAATACCTTTTAGGTTATCCACATTTTTTGTAGAAGATTACCCACACCAACATTGTGATGCTAATATATGGCTACATGCAGGTGACAACTTTAGATATGAACTGGTCTCCTCATACTTCAACAGTAAGTTTTTGTCTATTGCATTCTATTTTATGCTGCTGTAAGTTTTTCAGAGCTGCTGATATATGTCAATGCATGACATGATAAGGCATTTCTTAGTAAGCATGCTTCTGTGTAACTATTCCCTCAAATATATATTAACTCTATGGCATACTTGTGATTGTTTGGTCAAATTAAATGGTCAACTAAAATATTTATAAGTGTACTGCATTGAGCAGTTTGTTTGGCATATTTGGACCATTTGGATAATGCAAAGCTTACCTTGTATGCATGTAATATTTATTTGCACAAAGAACCTATCATAATATTGAACTTTAGCCTCAACAATCAGGGAGGATTATAATTCAAGTTCTGTTTTTGTTGATGAATCCAAGCTTGATATCTGAAGAAATACTCTTCTTAAACCTTTGGAAGCAATGGTTTTTCAATTGGTATATCAGTATATGTATTGTTTTGTCATTGAATATATTTGTCTGATGTAGGAGAACCGAAACTACTATATTTTGATGAATTTATCAGCTTACACAAACCACCAATTGATAAACTGCAGTAATATAAGGAAAAATGTGTGCCTTATGATCGGAAGGTGAAACAACCAACCAAGTACAATCAACAAGAGAAACCAAGATTGCGCAAGGTGACCTATGTGCTTATGATTTTAGTGCTTAGAGGTCGTTCGAGGCTGATTGTGTGTCGCCTTCAGAGTTCTCTGTGTTTTCGCTAGAACTTCTAGCATATAAGAACACACCTGTGATCAGGCTTTCATGATTTATCTTACAGGAGACATTTTCTATATGTTTCATTGTATATATTTAAATAAATTCCTTGTATGCTACCAGAAAAATAGACGTGCATGGCAATGTATGGGTGCTCGGGCGTCGACGTACTAATAGAGCACTTTTTTTTGGCAAGATGTGATTTATGGGGAAAATACCACCTACTTTTTTTGAGAATCAGTTATGCCACCTTAATGATAGATGATGATAATAATTGTAATATCTTTCAACATACTCCCTCCGTTCCTAAATATTTGTCTTTTTAGAGATTTCAAATGAACTACCACATACGGATGTATATAGACATATTTTAGAATATAGATTCACTCATTTTGCTCCGTATGTGGTCACTTGTTGAAATCTCTAGAAAGACAAATATTTAGGAACGGAGGGAGTATATGGCATGGGGCCTAATAATGTTCAAATTTTTTATCAGACGCAAAATTGCTGAGTTACTGCCATGGTTGGACTCCACTGACATATTCCTACAAAAAGTACTAATCAAGCTACATGTTATATCATAATTCATGTACTAATTTTGTCAAGAGTAAAATACCTCTAATATAATTTCATCTATCACTAACATTATAGTGCCAAAGTAGATGAGCGCAGCAACGCGCGCCTTCAATGATCTAGTATTAGATGAAACAAGGCACCTGCTCTCCTATCCCATGTATGTATATGAATCCTCCTCCTCTTGGTCTCTCTCCCTTTCTCTAAAAAAATAAAAAATAAGCGTCATCTCTTCCTATATTTCACGTACGCGAGAGATCCTCCACTTGATCTCTCTCGGTTTCCTAGAAACAAGAAATTCTTTGTGTCCTCCCCTTCAACTCTCTTTCCCTGGTAGAAAGAAAAATCTCAGTGTCATCTCCTCCGATTTCACGTGAATTCTAGGAAAAGCAACTAATTAACAATCAGATCTGTAACTCGACAATCTATAACTGTTGGATGTATGTAATATCTTAAGCTACATCATGTTTATTATTTAAGCAGTCGGATCTAAAAAAAAGAAAATATGCGGATGAGATTTAAATTCAAACAGCACATGGATATTTTCATTGGCGTATACCAATCGAGAAGAAATCTGTGTAAGGAAGCACAATGTTTTCCAACACATGGATAACAACACTATCGTGTTTCAAATGGAGATACAAATGTTTTGATGTATTGAATGAAAACAAACTGTGGTGTTCTAAGCTATAAAGTGGATATAGAAGCTGGACAAATAGTCTAATTTTAAAAAGTATATTTGCCGAAGAATGATAAGAAGGTGTTTTTATACGTTTTCGAGTCAAAGAGTTCCAATCGGTTAATTAGTACATCTCTAAAGCTATTTCACCCCTAATTTCGTGCCACAAGCAGTTGTATCTTGATCCGATATTTACTTACCTGTTTCCACGAGGTATGCAACATCTGAAGTGTGGCACCCAATAAATCAATGTGTATTTTGGTAATATTTTCTTATGAATATGTTTTCATGCTAAGAAAGCAAAATTTTGCATGTTTGCAATACTAATACTATAGATGGATTTCTAATTCCTATAATTTAAAATATGCAAAAATATCCAAATGACACTATTACTTCTATTGTTGCATGTATCCATAATTAACTAGCCCGTGCTGCTACACGGGTTGATGACTAGTTTTTAGAATGTGGATACAAATCCTAACCATTGGTGGCTACCCAATCGCTTCAGACTTCACGGTTGACATGAAGCATCTGCGTCTCAGCCCGTGTACAGCCCAATATCTTTGCTAAAAGCACAAAATAAGGTAATGGAAAATGACAGCCCATCATGGAGGACAAGAGAGGCTTTGCAGGCTTGCTGCACGTACCCACGACCGGAGTTGGACTACGCACGCACTCACGACGCTAACCTCTTCGTTTCCAAGCCGCTTCTGTGATCGTAACTGAAGCCTGCAAGTGCTTGCTGCTGATCGGATCTCCCCGTCGTGCCTCAATCGAGAAGGGGCGAAGGGTAGGGGATGCCACGAGCCCAGGACAGGCAGGCACCGATCGACGGATACGTTGCCGCTTTGACGGCAGACCGGACGCAGTGATTTGCTACAAGCCTAAGGCAGTTCCGGTAAGAGAAAACTGGCAGGTGGAGGTGGGGCCCTCCCGCGTGCCGACGGTGTTGATGCCCTAGTCCCGGCTCTGATTCTTCGCCGTGCTGTCCTCACTTCGCGGTGCCATGATGAGACGGTGTGGGGACCCCATGACCGCATTGGCGCATGATGGTGGTTGGTTTGGTGGCAGGCTCCGGGGCGTCCCAGGTGCGGGTTGGGATCGGGGGAAACCCCTGTCGGCATGGCCAACACCGGCGCGGTGGCGCCTGTAGGTGCCACCTGACCTTCCGGGAGGGCGTCGGGGCTACCCTTCCTCTCGCCTCGTCGTGTACCGGGGGAAACCCCTGCAGCAGCGTCGTCATCGTCGCGATCCTTCTTGGAGGTGTTGATAGGTGCCGGCGCTTCGGAGTCTTGGAGTCTAGTGGAAGATCCTGTGGGCGCTGCGATCGCGAGGCTTCTTCGTTTTGTTGATCCGCCATTGTCGGCATTTGTTTCTTTTGCTTTTCTCTATCGTTTTTTTTTTTTTGCATGACTGTGCTGCTTCCGCCCTAGCATCTATCCATTCCGCCCCAGCATCTATCCATATATGGTTCGGTTGGTTGTTTTGTATACAAAGTGGGGAACCCTTTTTTGGTAAGAGAAAACTGGCAGTCTGGCACTGAATCGACAAGGTTGCAACCAAAATCGATCGCTGCCGGCGATGTGACGCTGCGCTCCGTGAGTCATCAATAGACCCGATGCACTAATGATACTATACTTTTGAATAAATAAATTGATTGTGTATTTATAGTCATGAATATGAAAATAATCTATCCATTCTACGGCGAAACTGGTTTTACAATCAAAATCTGTCTCTATGATTG
The DNA here is from genome assembly GCF_003073215.2 of Triticum urartu. NCBI lineage: Eukaryota > Viridiplantae > Streptophyta > Magnoliopsida > Poales > Poaceae > Triticum > Triticum urartu. The sequence goes on along the minus strand of NC_053024.1, from coordinate 72,976,190 downwards.
TAAATTCCTACCGCAATCAACGAGAAGCTAGTGCAAAAATTAGCACTGATTCTAGTCCAACAAATGGCCACACTATGATGTTAAAGCAAATGAGTAACGGTTGGAGATGCAAAGCTAAGGCTTAAGATAGCCATATGGTATATCATTTTTTTTGTGCTTGTTGTCTTTCGCCCCCATATCTAAATCCGGCTCCGTTCCTGCCAACCATCTCATGACACCACGTAACTGACAAAACTCTTCAACAACAAAGCCTTTAGAAAGGAAACGACGCTCATGCGTCGCCAGCACCGGATCAAAACGTCAAGGCCAGAATTTAGATTTTCACCTGAAAAAAATCAGTTTGAGCATATCCGAGCAATGCGTTCAACAAGGGAGCGATGCGAAAAGATGTCCCCATTGCCAGGTAGAAGCAACTCGGGTCATACTAGGCTCATCTGCTCACAGTAAATAAATTGAAAAACATCTGAAATTTTTACATGAAAGTGCACAATTTCTAGGTGTTTGGACATTTGAGGAGCCTCCTGGCAAAAAAAAAAGTAAAATCCGGTTTACACAATGCACTTTTTGAAAGTTTCTTTGACAAGTCAAATTTGTTATTTTTGTTTGCCTCAAGGGAAGTATTCATTGCAAGCGACTTCTGTTATACTGAAATCCATGTAAAGGATTTGAGCTCGTTGACTCTAGCTTTTTTCTGCGCTCTTTCTTCAGTTTGTGTGTCGCTGTGGTGCGATCATCCTTGCACCTTTGCTTTGTTCGGCCAATTTCATTTCATTTCGGCAGTAGCCAGTAAGTGTGTGTGCCCCTCTTATCTACCTTCCTTGTGTTTGTTCAGCGTCTTGCTCTGCGATATCTACTCTGCTTTCGCTGTTTTTCCGAGATGGCCTACGTAACGACAAATATTTTAGAACGAAGGGAGTACATAACAATACTAAAATAGTTGTTAAGCAAGTTCACATAGTGCCTACTAAAGATCGGATCGAAACTGTGGACTGTGGTGCATTAAGATTGACGAAGTCAACACATGCGTCTCACTACCGATAGAAACGTTGCCTCCCATTGAAAATATAACCCACATTAATGAGACACCAAAGCGTCAAACTTGAGGCTTGATCGCTTCCTACCCATTCAGGCTGCTCTGCCGTCGGATGGCTCGGTTTGGCTGGCCACCAGTATACACAACCTTCAGAATTTTTACTCTAAAAATGAAAAGGAGAAGCCACACAGAACTTGTAAAAAGAACTGGTATAATTGGAGGCAACAAAACAACAGAAGAATCTGAAGTAATAGTCAGAGCTCAGTAACTACTGCATCCATATTATTCTAGTACAACAGGCACCCCTAGCAGCAGAATAACCATCATCCAGCATTATGCACAGAAAACGTGTCGCCACAAAGGTTAAAACCAAGCGCAAGCTCGCCAGTTTGAAGACAAACACACTGCTTAGTGCTTAACAAAAGGCCTAGAAATAATAACCGCTGCTTACAGCTCCAGGGCACAACCATTCCAAGGCCACCAGGGTTTCAACAATTAACACAACAGAAACTACCAGCAGACCAGTAACACAAGGATCACCATACGAAATTCCACTCCTGGGCTCACACATATCTCAGGGAGGCATAACTGCATAAGACCGCAAATTTCTCTAGTTTTTACCCTTCGGATTTATAGTACCCTCATCTGCTAGATCGCCTCTGCATACTATTGAGGGCCACTAGCTTCAGCATCACCTACAAACCTTGAAACAACCACCAAAATTAGACAGGGAAAAAAGAAGGCAAACAATACGATTAACAGCGCCCTACCAGATTTGGAGGTATATCTCACCAAGGAAAATAAGTGAATATTCAACTTTGTTAAGCAGGGCACTGCACCCAGTTCCAAAAACTGGTGATCTATATATCCAACTGGACCTGAAGATGATGGCTAACCACTATGGCCAGGCAGATCTAACCAATGAAGCATATGGCCCTAAAAAGCAGTAGCAAAATAAACAAGCCCCAATATCCACATCAATGCATATAGTTTCGAACTATAAAAGCAAACAATCTTGGAAGACAAATTGTCAGTACAGCAAACTAGAGCTTGGAACAGAAACCTTGCCTCGGTTCCATGGCAATGGCACCATCGCAAGGCCTGGAGATGAATCAGTGGAGTCGTGCGAGAAGATAGCACATGCACAGCTCCAGACGTTGCAACAGAACCTGTATGTGGGCACATGGCCATGTACAGGGAAAATAACAGACATCAGCAATGTGATGAATTACAAATAAAAATAAAATACAAATACAAATGGTAAGTTAGTGTGAAGCACCGATGTGCCAATGTCCTCAAAAGAGACAAATGCATCTGGTTGCAGTATAACTGAAACAAGTATGCATCAACGCTGTCAGACAAATTTACTAAACTACAGGACACTAACAAGGTACAAAAACAAACTCTGTTTGTTCATCAACTGCTTCTTTTTGTTGAGTCGGGACAAAAACAAACTCTGTTTGCATTCACTGGAGTATTGTTGCAGGGTTACAACCATGCTCTTGTGAAAACAGGAGGACACGACTCCGATGCCTATCATAACATGAAAACGACCGTGTCCATGACAATAACGTGCAAGCAGAACTCTTTCATCTCGAAAAACATTGCTGAGCTTCTGACTGAAGCTCCTCTCTGTTTTGTATTCCGTTCCTTTCGATATATAGCTGGGCCTTACGGACAGCCGTTTTCTCTAAAAGTAATGTGCAATCTCTCATGGTGTAGTAATCCATTCATGATAAAGTAACAAGTACTATGTGCTTGTAAAAAACTACAGGGGTAATAATCAGAGATAAATCCTAACAAGTCGTCAGGGTTGATAAATCAGAGGTAATTCCTACAGTAAGCTACAAAACTGAGCTGTTATGCAGGGCATATTTGTTTAATCAATGATGAAAAGCTGCATTCTTTCTTTCTTTCTGAATCAACAAATTGCATCCATTGGATCAATGATGTTGTGACAAGGCACAAAGAAGCACAATCGATCACATGGGACGGAGCACACACCTAGCTAGATCCCTCGTAATGCTAGTACTACTACATAAGAGTCACTGGCCTGACTGCCAGATGAGTTTGGTTTCAGACAGTCAGAAACCGTCCATCAATTTCCTTTTGAGTTGCCGGAACGTGTCGGCGTCGACGACGACCTCTGATTTAAGATGAGCAACGATGGCTCTGAAAGCCTCACCGCGTGCCTGGTTGACCCGCCTCTGCGCCACGGCCTCGGCGCCGACGCAGTCGTAGTCGACCTCCACGAATCCTTTGGAGGCGTACTCGCGGCGGACCCTGGCCTGGAACCCGGCGAACTCCTCCAAATGCTCGTACAACTCGCGCGCGTACCGGTAGAGGAGCACCGTGCGCTCGTCCTTCTCCTCCTCCGGCGACGGCAGAAGCGACGGGTTGTCACGCTTCAGGTCTCGGTACAGGGCGGGAGGGACGTACGGCGGCCAGTCGACGATCCGGTCGACCTCCTCCCGCGGCAGCCGCCACATCTTCTTCGCCGCCGGAATCTCCTCCTCTCCTCGGGAACAGCCGGCCGTCCTCTTGGCCGTCGGGGAAGGCTCCTCGCCGGAAAAAGTCGCCGCCTTTCGTTTGCCAGGGCAGACACACTCGACGCCGGCCATCGGTTGATCTGATTTCTGCTCAACTCGCCGGGAGATCTTGAGATCTGGATTTGGGGGCTGCTCGCGTTTGATTTTCGATTTTGGGGAGGGGGGCTTGCCCCTCCTTATATTGGTTTGAGCCCCGTCCACCGGTCGGACTATCTGAGACACACTCGGAGCCAAACCGAAATGACGCCTCTGTGCAAAACCGTGATTAACTAAAGACTGAGCTTTTACTAATTTTTATATCCCTCCATCCATATATATAGGGCTTAATGTATTTTCCAAGATTGCATTTGACTATTGATAAGAATAATAGTACTCTCTTCATTACTAAATATAAGTCTTTGTAGAGATTTCACTATATGGACCGCATATGAATGTATGTAGATGCATTTTAGAGTATAGATTCACTCATTTTACTTCGTATGTAGTCCATAATGAAATCTTTAGGAAAACTTATATTTAGGAACGGAGGGAGTATATGAGTTGTATAATAATGTGAAAATTATATCAATGGAATCTCCTTCCACGTACGAGTTTAACGGTATGCTTTGTGTAACTTGCATGTCATATATTATTGCTCTAACATGTGGTCAAAGTTCATCTCAAAGAACACATTAGACCCTATATAGATGGATCGAGGGAGTATAATAAATCAAACATGATGCCTGTTGTGGATCAACCGGCTGATTTCTTGAGGAAATCGGTCGGGTCGTGGGCCGTAGGATCCTTCCCTCATAGCCATTGGATCGGGTCAACCCACAACGAAGCAACAACATGAGTCACCGTCGAGGCAGCGCTGCCCGGCTCGCAAGCAGGAGTCGGACCCCTTCGTCGGCAGAGTAGGGCATTCGGCAGCAATGGTAGCACGGCAATGCTCCATCGCAGCACTGACCATGCTTCATTCCAGCCGCTACATCGGCACACAGTGCTCCAACGCAGCACCGGCGACCCGTCGCAGCTCGGTGATACTTCATTGCAGCCGCAACACCGGCACGACAGTGCTCCGTCGCAGCTCCGGCCATGCTTCATTGCAGCCGCGACACCGGCATGTGGTGCTCCAACGCAGCGTCGACAACCCGTCGCAGCTACACAGGAGAAATCGGGCGATGCTTCATTGCAGCTGCATCGTAGTACCAGCGGCGTAGTGAACGGCGACTGCTGCGGCGATGTATGTTGGAACACCGCATTGCAACCCTGGTGTCGCCTCCCTTCTCAGCAGAAAAGTTCGTCGTCACCGCCGCAACGGTTCCCCACCTTGCAGTAGCAACAACTCCGTCAGACCGCGGGTGAGCGAGGGAAGGAAGAGAGGAAAGGTTGTGAGGAATAGATCAGAGCAAAGTTGCAGAGGGATTTGCGGAAGAAAGAGAAGCGTGCGTCCATGGCAGGGAGCGGAAACGAGAGGATGGTAGCTGTGGAGGATATGCTCGTGAAGAAGATAAGGTGGAGGGATGGGAGAGGTGGGCGGTGATGGGGCACCTACTAAGGGTAGGGTCATGGAGCTACCATCCCGAGACCAGCTAGGGCCCCTGTCAATAAACCAGCAGGCTCCTGACCCATAGGAGCATTCAGATGCCCGCCTTAAAATATTCATTCGGATGCTTTCCACCCACTCGGACGCACTGCCGTCATTCAACCACACTCGCCCGCACTCGAACAAGGGAGGCGAATAGGCCGCATGGGATCTGAAACGTCTGAGGAGCATGACGCCTGGCGTTTAGTGTAGTTAAGGCATCAGTTACCAATACCGCCTGTAATAAGCTCTATCATTCACTCTCCTAGTAACGTAGTCCTGATGAGGGGCGGCAAACTCCATATAAGCCGCCCCCAAGCGCTAGGGCAGGGGTTCGCATTCCATTGTAATCACCAGACACCAGAGAACATATAGCCTCCGGGCTCGAGACATAGGTTTGTTATCTCTCCGCGAGGGGCCCGAACTCATAAAATCCGAGTGTCACACATGTGTCGTAGTTAGGATCAGCCCTCATTCGTATCCATATTACTCATTGTCAGGTTCGTTGCCTCGACCATTGTCATTTCCAAGTGAGAAGATAGGGCAGGTCGCTCATAATCCCCTCTGATTAAATTTGGCTTACCCTCAAGCCCATGTGGAACACAAGGATCCCATGTCACTATTCATCAATAAAAGGCAAGGAAAACATCATCCATGCCATCAAGATTGCCTCGTTGCCAGGCTGAAGCAGAGCAATCACCAGGAATCCCTCAAAGTCACATTATTCCAGCCTGAGATATATGGCAAGCTAGGATTTCTCGTGCCGCCGTCGCTGCCGTCGTCTGAGAAATTTGGTCCCCTCGCTTTCAGCTGCCAAGCTGCCATCTTGGCGCTGAGAGGTGGGGGGAGGGGGGGGGGCTCGGATTTTCAAGACCTCTATGTTCTTTGTCAACACGTAGTAATCACTATAGTTTTGTGAGAATAAACTTCCTCTCGTTCTTTTGGCAGTGCCATGAGGTTAGAGAGTTTTCTGTCCTCGCAGATTCGATTATTCAGATTTGATGAGTTTATGTTGCTGTGTCAAGTTTTTTTTTTTGGTTTGATTCTTTGTGAAGGTGAAACTTTTCATCGACACCATGGTGAAAGTATAGTGATTTGAGGGGATCATCCCCGGCCCAAGTACATTCATCGATCAAGGCTTCCCATCTTTTTAGATGGGCGACTCAAGTCTTTACTAACATGTGTTCACGATCTACATGGAACACAAGATGCACACAGTTATGCCTATTTTATCACTAATCATTGCTATCACAATCAGCTGTGTCATTAGGATGATATAGGATCTTTTCGGTATTCAGGATTTCGGATGCATATACAAAATAAAAAGGAATTTCGTGTATAGACTATTGTCTAGTGAAAAGCACACAGACAACACATAATTACAATCTCTTTTTCCCCGTATAAATAGACGTGATATGCTAATTAGAACCGGCATATAACAAGGGTGGGTATGTGAGCCGCATGCAGCAACAACACAAAAAGTCGTATGAATGGCTGCTGAAAACGAGAGGAGCTCTAACATCTCTCACCCTCGTAGAAATCAAGTGGCTCCAAGCCATTCTCCGTTCTAGCCGTCACCACGCTGGCCATGGTGCTACTAGGAGATTCGTCACCGATGACCGTGGGTGATCCACCATCCCTCTGCTATCTGCTCATTCACGGCGAATCGGAGGAATAAATAGAAGTCTACAAATCATACCTAGGAAGATCTCGAAGAATTAGCAGTTTTTTTTTTTTGAGGAAACAAGAATTAATAGTTAGCGTTGTTCGTGCAATATCAAATAACAATGTGGTGAGACACAATACCAATATAGATGTTAAAAGAGTTCGTTAGGAATCATACGACCTACCAATCTAGTACTCCAGTTGAGACACTTATTTTGAGACGGGTGAAGTATTATTTAAAAGGGGGAATACTTTATACGCAGAAGGCTCACATAAGCAAGGACCCGGGATGAGAATAATCAATTAAAAAAAGAATAATATTCCATCTAGTGGTATGCATAAATATTGATTTCTAACCATTCCATGGTGCAGTTTGACCATTCTCCTCCAACAAATTGAACTGAGAAAACCGATTCTCCCTTGTTTGATGAAGTAAGGTCTCACTCAACGATTTCAGCATCTCTGCTTGAGAATCAGTGCTCCTGTTAACTTCACAAGTATCTTCTTATCTGTTAAACAAGTGAGAAACATTAACACGATCAAACTCAAATGATAATGTCCATGGTAGATTGATAGTACAAGAACATGCCTTGGCTAGAGAAAAGTGAAGTAGCCAATACTTCCAATTAGAAAACAGAGTCAGGGTGGCCAGAGTGGTCTAAGGCGCCAGACTCAAGTTCTGGTCCTGTTACGAGGGACCCCACTTCTGACAATTTTTTAGTAACCTTTTGCTCTCCAAGGAGAAAGTCTGATCAGTGCTCTATCCATTTTTGCAACAAGATCCTAGAGATTAACCATTTCTATACATTGCTTTGGCACTGTCATAGTAAGGACGGTAATGTTTCCAAATACTTTTGGTCTGCGGGAGAGCCAAATTGACCATTATGTTGCTGTAGCAATCAACTCCCAAGCATGTTGCAAGTAACTAATCTTTTTTTTTTCTCTTATAGTCTCGTCAAGTCCAGGAATTTCAGATTCGCTGCTTTGGGCCTCAGTCTCCAGAATCCACATGGAAAACAATAAGTAGCCTACTGACATTCCTGTAGAAATACTAACCCGCCGATCACTTCTAGACCCGTCCATCTGAGATAATGCCGCAACTTTCATTCAGCATTAAGGAGACTAATTGCTCTACCCATGTTCCTGAAGCCTCCTGTTCCCACATGTTTTTTCAACTCTCCTGATCTCCCTTTGGAATGATATACTAAGCTAGGTGCTACCCAACAAGCTTTTGTTTTAGGGGAAGGCGCTACCCGACATACAAGTTAAAACAAATGTAAGATGATATCTACTTTAGTGAAGTTGGAGCAGTATATATAAGGGCGAACTACGTAGTGTTACGCATCAACCAGTTCACCTTTCCATGCTACGCACTGACCAGTTCATCTTCAAAGCTACCTACTTCGCCTTAAAAGACAGAGCTAACGCGATGTTGAGCGAAAAGGTTGGCCAACTTATAAAATTATAGTCATTGCATTTCTATTTCAGCAGTTGTGATACCTCCTCAAGTCTTTACTCTTTCAACATGTCATTCGGGTCTTCTCATGTTAGAATAAATTCAAAGCACTTCGTCGATCTACTAAGGACCAAACAATCACACAAGCACAACATCGAGATTTATTAATGAGGTTCACCGATATGGCTACATCCCGGGATCTGACTATGGGCGCTTCTTCCCATGACACCGTCATAATACCGCACTCCGGCCGCCCGGGCGCCGGCACACGCCGCCGGCTCTCCCGCGTGCCCGTGCTATTATGTTGACATAGATTACATCGTGTGTCTACCCCCAATATATATGAGAGGTCTAGGATACAAGTGTCCTATTAGGACACAACTCCTACCATGTCTACGCACAGTCCAAAACCAAGTCCAACTGTAACCTATCTTGTACAATAATATTCGACACAACTCTAACAAACTCCACCTTGGCGAATATTCTCCACCACCTTGAATTCGTTTGTGCGTCGAACCTCCATGTACATTGGACTTGAGATACACCATGAGCACCGCTGCTACACCCAGACTCCATGTGACTCCACCTGCAACTGTAGTCCCTTCTCGTCTTCTTCACAATCAACCCTTAAGCAAAATTAAATTCCTCATTACTCTATTTTGTACTCCCAACTTCTGGAGAATCCGTTCAACATCATCACACATCAATCATTAACCTGCGTGAAAGTGAACAACTCACATATTAGACGTCATATATAAGAGTTATCTGAATTCAGCGTCACCGCTCTTTCTTGACTGCTTGTCTAAAATTTGAAGGAATTTCACCGTCGCCCTGTGTCACCCTGAGTCAAATTCGCAGTTGTCTCATCCTTTTTCCGGATAGTCTCTGACATGTCCCACAGCTATAGCACTCCGCCTCCTTTTGTACTTGTCATTCGCACTTTGCCATGTGCACTGAACATCACAGAATATACGGCCATGTACTCTCTCAGCTTTTGACAATTTCAGACTTTCCACCACTTTTCAGACTCTCCATGGTCAACTCCTGTCCATCAACTAGCACCGATAGACCCAGTCACCAACTTGAATCTGATACTCGTCAACACTGCTTCAGCACCCCCTGCATAATTTGTCTGACCACATGTCTGACCACTAGTGCCTTGGCCTGTCGCCGTGTCCCGTGCTTACCGCACGCCTCGCCACTATCGTCGCGTCGAGCCTCTGCTGTCCTGGTCGAGTCTCCCGGGTAGCTAGCCCACACTGCCTCAACCCCCACTGCAGAGAACCACCAATCATAACCGATCGATGCCAAGTATCACGTCTCCATCAGACCATTGGGCCCCAGTCCGATCCACGTGTCTCTCGCTATCCCGCTGAAATAGGCTTCGACTCTCCATGCATTTACGCCGTAGCCTCACCATCAACACAGAGTGTAGTCCTCCATCAGACTCCAACTCCACCTTCAACATGACTCCATGGTGGTTGTACGTGCCACCCTCCCGCGCCCGTCGACTCCAAGCTCTCATGTGCATCGTCTTGAATCAACCCCGCGCCATAGTCTGTCGAAGCCGCACAAGCCCACAGGCCTGCACCACGTGTTTCCACGCCCCAGAAGTCGGCCACCATCAGCATCACGCTCCTATGTCGTCGTCACTAAAATCACCACCGTCTTCTGCTTTTGACCAACATCCATGTCGATCCATCAGACTGTCCAGTCTGACCCAACCGAACTTATCCGACTGCAACCATGCTCCACCCTGCATCGTATCCACCCGCACATCCGTGCATTGCTTGACGCCCTGTGTTTGCATGATCCCCGTCAAGACATGTTCCATGCTTCATCTATTTTAACAGCACACCTGCTGGCCTGCACATCCACTACCAACCACCATCCCGAAGAACCTCAAGTTCCTTCCATAATAGTGATTCTCCTGGTAGCAATCCGTGTGCACTTAGCATAAAGCTGAAAATAGTCTAAGCCAAAACCACCATCGTGGCTTCCTGCTTTGGAACTTGTGTCACCTTTTTTTACAAGCAACAAATCCAACGATGTACCACTGATTAAACCAACAATTCAATCGACTCGCTCGATCGCTGCCTGCTACGCATGCATCTGGCACTGCGCCGCGCCTGCTTTCCGATTGCTTTCGATTCTTGTCACCGTTGCTATACTGGCCGAGAATTCTCCGCGACATGAAAACTGCCCGCAACATCCGTTGCTGCCGAATCACGCCGCCTGTCGGGTCCATAACCCACAGACCCCAGGACCAATTGTTACGTAATACTGGGTCCGCTATCACCAGCGCTTCCGACCCACATGCGTCAACCAGGCCTAACCGGAGAGCAACACCGATTTATGAGAGGCCTTGGACCCTCTTCCCTCAAAAGACTAGCCTGTTAGGAGGGGACACCTCCGCCCTTATAAATCGTGTTATCTCTCCTCCCACAACCGATGTGGGACTAAACCTTACAATCTCCCCCTCACACATGGGTCACTTATGGGCCCGCTAACACCAGCGTTTCCAGCCCACCAACCATGCCCGACCACCTGTGAGTTCACGGAGATTTATTCCGGGCACCTGGGCTCTGATACCAATTGTTACGCAATACCGGGTCTGCTATCACCAGTGCTTCCGACCCACATGCGTCAACCAGGCCCAACCGGAGAGCAGCACTGACTTATGAGAGGCCTTGGATCCTCTCCCCCTAAAAGACTAGCCTGTTAGGAGGGGACACCCCCGCCCTTATAAATCGTGTTATGTCTCCTCCTACAACCGATGTGGGCTAAACCCAACATCTCGGTATTAGGGATTTTCGGATAGATGTACAAAATGAAAAAAAGGAATTCCACACACAGAGTATTGTCTAGTGAAAAGTGCACAGACAACTCATAATCACAACCCCTTTTCTTTTCTTATAAACATGATGCTAATTACAACCAGCATATAACAACCGTGGGTTACGTGAACCGCACACATCAATATCACAGAAAACCATGTGAATGGCTGTTGAAAACCAGAGGAGCTCCGCCATCTCTCACCATGCGGGTCTCGGCAGCGCCGCGTACCAGAGTTTTGGCGACAAGCACGTGTGGATGGACACGTGCAGGAGGGTGATGTTGTCTGCCGTTGTGGTGGCGTCGACTGCAGTATGGCCTGGCAAGGTGAATGCCTTGATTGCTCCTGAAGATGGGACAGCGGAAGATGGTAGCGGATCCAAAGTGTGCGCATGCGGTGCGCGCTGCTGGTCGGCTGGACCGGGTGGTGCTCTCGGCCCGATGCGGGGCAGCTGCGTGAGGCCACCGGATTAGATAGTGTGCATTCATGCGGATCAGGCACATTATAATGAGTGTAGGTGTTTCTACTTTGTTCGCCAAATAGGTGGCTTTGGGTTGATCCATGTATGCATGTTGTCAGACTATGTTAAATAATAATAATAAAGATGGTTGTGTGCATCGATCGATGCAGAGGCCGGGGCTAATCCTTCTTTTCGAAAAAAATCTCTCACCCTCATAGAAATCAGGCAGCTCCAGACCCTTCTTCATTCTCGCAGTTGGCCACGGTGCTACTAGGATATTCGGCACTGGTAACGGCGGGTGATCCACCATCCGTCCGCTCATTCACGGCAAGGACCTGGGTAAGAACAATCAATTGAAACAACAGAATAATGTGTCGGTATAATGCACAAATATGATTTCTAACCATTCCATGGCGCCTGTTGAGCATGCTCTTCCAACAGATTGTACTACAAAAACCGATTGTCCCTTGTATGATGTCAGGTCTCGCTCAAGGATTTCAACACCTTCCATGACGCCTGCTTGAGAATCCAATGCTTCAGTTAACTCTACAAATATCTTCTTTTCTGTTAACTAGAGAAAAATAATAACATAAATTTTCAAGTGTGATGGCCATGGTAGTGATAGAACTTGCTCTGGCTAGGGACAATCCGAGGCAGGGATTTGGAAAACTTCTAAACGAAAAAGTGATGTGCCATTATAAATATGCCTAATACTTATAAATAAACAATTAAGTCAGGATGGTCGAGTGTTCTAAAGCGCCCAGGCCCCGTGACGCTCCCCGCGAGCGTCCCAGGCGCACCCCAAATCGCTGCTGCCGGCCACCTAGTTCTCCTCCTCTCCCCTCCTTGCCGCCGCCGGAGGGCGCCGCCATCAAAGCCTGCGCGGCGTCGATGGCGGCGGGGCTCTCCTCCCTCTCACAAGGCGCGCGTGCGGCGCAGAGCAGCTCAGCCATGCGAGAGCTCGGGACTTGGCGTGGAGGCGCCGGCCTCGCGGCGGCCAAGCGGTGCGGGGGTGATAACCCACAAGTATAGAGGGTCGCAACAGCTTTCGAGGGTAGAGTATTCAACCCAAATTTATTGATTCGACACAAGGGGAGCCAAAGAATATTCTCAAGTATTAGCAGCTGAGTTGTCAATTCAACCACACCTGGAAACTTAGTATTTGCAGCAAAGTCTTTAGTAGCACAGTAATATGATAGTGGTGGTAGCAGCAACAAAAGTGAAGACAGCAAAAGTAATGTTTTTGATATTTTGTAGTGATTGTAACAGTAGCAGCGGGAAAGTAAATAAGCGTAGACCAGTATATGGAAAACTTTGTAGGCACCGGATCAGTGATGGATAATTATGCCGGATGCGGTTCATCATGTAACAGTCATAACATAGGGTGACACAAAACTAGCTCCAATTCATCAATGTAATGTAGGCATGTATTCCATATATAGTCATACTAAGGGATATTAAGGCCTCCTTTTAATAGAGAACCGGAACAAAGCATTAGCACATAGTGAATACATGAACTCCTCAAACTATGGTCATCACTGGGAGTGGTCCCGATTATTGTCACTTCGGGGTTGCCGGATCATAACACATAGTAGGTGATTATAGACTTGCAAGATAGGATCAAGAACTTACATATATTCATGAAAACATAATAGGTTCAGATCTGAAATCATGGCACTTGGGCCCTAGTGACAAGCATTAAGCGTAGCAAAGTCATAGCAACATCAATCTCAGAACATAGTGGATACTAGGGATCAAACCCTAACAAAACTAACTCGATTACATGATAAATCTCATCCGACCCATCACCGTCCAGCAAGCCTACGATGGAATTACTCACGCACGGCGGTGAGCATCATGAAATTGGTGATAGAGGATGGTTGATGATGACGACGGTGACGAATCCCCCTCTCCGGAGCCCCGAACGGACTCCAGATCAGCCCTCCCGAGAGGTTTTAGGGCTTGGCGGCGGCTCCGTATCGTAAAACACGATGATTTCTTCTCTCTGATTTTTTTTTCTCTTCGAAAGCAAATATATAGAGTTGGAGTTGGCGTCGGAGGGCATCCAGGTGGCCCACGAGGTAGGGGGGCGCGCCCTAGAGGGGGGGGCGCCCCCACCCTCGTGGACAGGGTGTGGGCCCCCTGGTCTTCATCTTTGGCGAGGATTTTTTATTATTTTTTCTAAGATGTTCCGTGGAGTTTCAGGTCATTCCGAGAATATTTGTTTTCTGCACATAAAACAACATCATGGCAATTCTGGTGAAAACAGCGTCAGTCCGGGTTAGTCCCATTCAAATCATACAAGTTAGAGTCCAAAACAAGGGCAAAAGTGTTTGAAAAAGTAGATACGACAGAGACGTATCAACTCCCCCAAGCTTAAACCCTTGCTTGTCCTCAAGCAGTTTAGTTGACAAACTGAAAGAAAGAAAGAAAAACTTCTACAAACTCTGTTTGCTCTTGTTGTTGTAACTATGTCAAGCCAATATTCAAGTTTTCAGCATATATCATAACTAACCACATTTGCAATAATTCTCAGGTTTCATAATTACTCATATCAATAGTATAATCAACTAGCAAGCCATAATAATAAATTTCGGATGACAACACTTTCTCAAAACAATCATAATATGATATAACAAGATGGTATCTCGCTAGCCCTTTCTGAGATCGCAAAACATAAATGCAGAGCACCTTTAAAGATCAAGGACTGACTAGACATTGTAATTCATGGTAAAAGAGATCCAATCATAGTCACACCCAACATAGATTAATAGTGATGAATGCAAATGACAGCTGTGCTCTCCAGCTAGTGCTTTTTAATAAGAGGGTGATGACTCAACATAAAAGTAAATGGATAGGCCCTTCGCAGAGGGAAGCAAAGATTTGTAGAGGTGCAAGAGCTCGGTTTTGAAATAGAGATAAATTGTATTTTGAGCGGTATACTTTCATTGTCAACGTAACAACTAAGAGATGGCGATATCTTCCATGCTAAACACATTATAGGCGGTTTCCAAATAGAATGGTAAAGTTTATACTCCCCCTCCACTAATAAGCATCAATCCATGACTTGCTCGAAACAACGAGTGTCCCCAACATACATCAGGTCCCAGGGGGAGTTTTGTTTGCAATTAATTTTGATTTAGTTTGCATAAAGCATGGGACTGGGCATCCCGGTGACCAGCCATTTTCTCGTGAGTGAGGACCGGAGTCCACTCCTCTTGAGAATAACCCGCCTAACACGGAAGATAAGAACAGCCTTAGTTGATACATGAGCTATTTGAGCATACAAAACAGAATGTTTATTTGAAATTTTAGAGTTTGGCACATACAAATTTACTTGGAACGGCAGGTAGATACCGCATATAGGAAGGTATAGTGGACTCATCTGGAATAACTTTGGTGTTTAAAGGATTGGATGCACAAGCAGTATTCCCGCTTAGTACAAGTGAAGGCTAGCAAAAGACTGGGAAGCGACCAACTAGAGAGCGACAACAGCCATGTACATGCATTAAAATTAATAAACATTAGATGCAAGCATGAGTAGGATATAATCCACCATGAACATAAATATCGTGAAGGCTATATTGATTTTTTTCAACTATATGCGTGAACATGTGCCAAGTCAAGTCGCTTAAATCATTCAAAGTAGGATACCACCCCATCATACCACATCATAACCATCTCAATAGCATGTTGGAACGCAAGGTAAACCAGTATAACTCATAGCTAATCAAGCATGGCACAAGCAACTATGATCTCTAATTGTCATTGCAAACATGTTTATTCATAATAAGCTGAATCAAGAACGAGGGGCTCATCATATTTACAAAAACAAAAGAGGTCGAGTTCATATCAGCTTTTCTCATCTCAGTCAGCCCATCATATATCATCATAATTGCCTTTCACTTGCACGACCGAACGATGTGAATAATAATAAGAGTGCACGTGCATTGGACTAAGCTGGAATCTGCGAGCATTCAATAAACAGGAGAAGACAAGGCAATATGGGCTCTGGGTTAATTCAACAATAATGCATATAAGAGTCACTTCAAAAATTTAATTATGGTCTTCTCTTACTGACGCGCAGAGAAAAGAAAAGAAATAAAACTATTTACACGGGAAAGCTCCCAACAAGCAAAAGAAGAACGGGAAATATTTTTGGGTTATTTTTTCAGTATTACTACTACAGCAGAAAAATAAACTACTACTAATTTTTTTTGTTTTTCTTAAGGTTTATCAAACACACAAGAAGAAAGCAGGAAAAAGAAAATAAACTAGCATGGATATTACAGTGAAAGAGTATGAGCACCGACATCTAGCAATGAGTGTGTGTGAGCATAAATGTAATGTCGGTGAGAAATACGTACTCCCCCAAGCTTAGGCTTTTGGCCTAAGTTGGTCTATTGCCAGGGATAGTCTGGCGGATACCCGTAAGTGTAGCTGGGGTCGTACTGCGATGAAGAATAGTTGGGATCATACTGTGATGAAGAAGAAGACTCTGACTGCCACTGGCTGACAGTCATCTCTGGATCCCAAGAATAAACAGATTGTCGTGGAGGCTCATCTTGTGGTTCCTGTTCCTGGGCTGGTGCAAGATTCTTGTAAGCTTGAACGGCAGCCCACGTAACGAGGTAGGGTCCTACAAAATTAAACAAAGAAGGAGCAGGCAACGTAATAGTTTAAGGATAATGTTTATCAAAGTATAACTTATATTTGAGCTCTCCATTCCTGTCCTCAACAAGAAAATCATGGGCTATCATGCTCTTATAGTCTAGATAAGCATTAGGCAGCAATTTTTCTTCTTTCTCATAATGCCTAATAGCT
Source organism: Triticum urartu (assembly GCF_003073215.2). Taxonomy (NCBI): domain Eukaryota; kingdom Viridiplantae; phylum Streptophyta; class Magnoliopsida; order Poales; family Poaceae; genus Triticum; species Triticum urartu. Next base: position 72,959,800 of record NC_053024.1, on the reverse strand, counting down.
ATGTTAAAGTGTGCAGTAAGGCGAGAAGCATAAATGCCTCCAAAGATGGGGCCTTTAGTACGGTTCAGACTCAACCGCCTAGCAATAATTCCGCCCATACTGACAGTGTTGTCGCGGTATAAACCATGGAACAGAATAATAATATCAGGAACACTAAGGTTCCCACAGTTCCCATGACCAATCAAGCATCGACTAGCAAATAAAGCAAAATAGCGTAACACAGGAAAATGTATGCTAGTGATTCTTGCATCAGAAACCTTCCTGGTTTCTCCCACAGATATAAGGTTAATAAATGGTTCCAACTCTTTACGAGGTGGTTCCTCTAAGATACCATCAGGAGGTATGTTGCAGACTGCGCAAAATTCAGACAATGGCATTTTCTTCACAACGTCATATAAATGAAACTCTACTGAAGGAGGTGACCTTTTAGGGAAAAAGTAGAAGTTTTGCACAAAAGTATTTGTGAGTAAGAGATACTGTGGACGTTGGTCGCGGACGAAGTCGGTGAGGCCAGCATTCTTAATCAATGAATAGAAATCCTCATAAATCCCGACCTCTCTCAAGAAATTATCAGAAGGCCATTCACACGGCCGGATCTCCGCGGTACGTGGCAAATTATATTTGGGCCTCCGAGCTTCTTCATTTTGTTTATTCTTTGAGCTTCGGCTCGATGAACCCCTCAAAAGTCTCCTCATTATTTTTCTGAAATAATCTGAAATTTTTAGTAACTTCAAACAAAAGTGAACCAACTTCAATAAAACTGATAGCAACTACTCCTACAAGTGCCTAGAGCCTATATCAAGCATTAGAACTACTTGGAACCATATAAATTTGACATGCAAGCTCAAGAACATGGTCACCTATACAGCACAAATTTGCAAAGAATAAAGTACTAGAACAAAAACTAGTTGGACCAATGGAGGAGTCACATACCAAGGAACAATCTCCCAAAGCAATTTTGCGAGAGGTGCTTTGAGCAAGGAGATCGAAAATCACAGCAAAAGTGGCTGGAACTCGTGCTTGAGTTGGTTTTTCGGGTTTGTGTGAGACTAAAAGTGCTAGTGATCGACTAGAGGGGGGTGAATAGGCTATTTTTATGAAAGTCTTCAAAACATGGAAGTTTCAAAGACAAACGATAGAAATAAACCTATTACCATGTAGCGGAAGGTAGACTACACTAAGCAAGCCATAGTCAAGTATTCAATGAAGTGAAAGCACAATGACTAATAGCAGCTAGGCAGTATAGATCAGGTAGGAAGATAGTGTGAAGCCAATCAGAACAATCAGTTACTCAGTGAAGACAAAAGATAATGCAATCATACAATGACTTCACCAGGGCCAACAGTAAGTAAAGGAATGGGAAGGAAGAAACCAGTGACTCGTTGAAGACAATGATTTGTTGGACCAATTCCAGTTGCTATGACAACTGTACGTCTGGTTAGGGAGGCTGAGATTCAACTCAGAAGACCGCGTCTTCACCTTATTCCCCTTGAGCTAAGGACACCCAGTCCTCGCCCAATCACTCTGGTAAGTCTTCAAGGTAGACTCCCAAACCTTCACAGGCCTGTTCACCGGCGATCCACAATGACTCTTGGATGCTCAGAACGCGACGCCTAACCGGCTGGAGGATTCACAGTCCTCAAGTGTAATAAGTCTTCAGATCACACAGACAGGAAGACTTCAGTGATACCTAACACTCTTTGGCTCTGGGTGGTTAGGGCTTTATCCTCGCAAGGAATTCTCTCTCAAAGGCTTTGAGGTGGGTTGCTCGAAAACGACAAAAGCCGTACACTAACTCTGAGCAGCCAACCGTTTATGGTTGTAGGGGGTGGGCTATTTATAGCCACTAGGCAACCCGACCTGATTTGTCCGAAATGACCCTGGGTTACTAAGAAACTGACACATGTTCCAACGGTCAGATTTCAAACACACGCGGCAACTTTACTTGGGCTACAAGCAAAGCTGACTCATCCAGCTCTGCATAAGATTTGCTCTCATTGTCTTCGCTCGAAGACATAGGATTTTGGTTGAGCATCACTTCAGTCACTCTGACTTTGTTCACTTGGACCCCACTTAACAGTACGGTTGTTCCTATGACTCAACAAAGAAGAAAAGGAGACAACGAAACAACTAAGTCTTCGCGCCTCATAGTCTTCACGCAATGTCTTCTCTTGTCATAGTCTTCAATGTGAATATCTTCACATACCACCATTGTCTTCAATGTCTTCATACATTTTTAGGGGTCATCTCCGGTAGATAAACCGAATCAATGAGGGACTACTACCCGTGTTATCCTGCAATTCTCATAAACACATTAGTCCCTCAACTAGGTTTGTCGTCAATACTCCAAAACCAACTAGGGGTGGCACTAGATGCACTTATAATCTCCCCCTTTTTGGTGATTGATGACAAAATGGTTGAAGTTTTCAACGGGGATAAAAGTATGTGAAATGTAAAGGATTTAGGTATTGTCTTCATAAGTGGCAAAGGCTCCCCCTGAAGATGTGCATGTAAGTAATTTGCTTTTGGAATGCAAATGCACATGGCAGGTTGTACTTGTGGAGATCCTCTTCAACTTATAACGACAATTCATCATGCATGAAAAGTATGTGAAGATAATGACATGCATAATGAAAAATGGACGTCTGCAGAATGACCTAAGTGCGGAAGTTATCATCGCACATGCGGAATTTATCATCGCATCACAGAATAGCAAATAAGTAGCAGACGACCATCGAGTTTAAGTGTTACAACTCAAAGAACCAAATGTATCAAAAAGCGAGAGTTGTAAACACTAGGCAAAATATAAAACCACCGCCCATATGGACCCGGTTGAAGACTATCAAACTCATATGCTTCTCCCCCTTTTGTCAGTAAGGACCAAAAAGGTTTGAAGACATAGAGCACCTACTCGTTCCCATGAGGAGTTGGTGAAGCAGCAGGGTCGTCGATGTTGGTTGGCGGTGCAGACGAACTTGGTGCAGTGTTGATTTGCGCTGAAGGTGGTGAAGTAGCATCGTCTTCATCATCGATGACACGTGCATTCACTATTGTAGCAGAGGAGGAGAACTCAGAGTCTTCAAGAGACGGAGTACGCCGCAGCACAGTCCTTCTCGGAGGTGTTGAGTCAAAATTGAAGCGTTCAGAGAAGCCATCATCTTGAAGATCATCTTCAGAACACATAAGCGTCAGCCCTTTCCATGTAAGCCGACAAGTTTCATGGGCGACAAAGGCATTCTTGGTGGCAAGGTTGCGAATCCTGTTTACGTCCACCAAGAGGCTTTTCATTTGGCACTTCAGCCAATCATGATGCTTATCCTGTTTCTGATGAAGGACAACCAGAAGCTCTCGGTCATTGAGAACACGAGATTGCTTCTTAGGCCGTTATGCAATGGTGCTTTCAGTGGCTTCAGTGAGGGCATGATGAGGTGCACGGGTAGTACCAGCCAGAGGATAAACACGAGTGACTGCTGGGACTCCTTCAATGTGTTGTGAGAAGCTTTGATTATCATCATTTTGAAGACTAAGGGGCTCCTTGGCAGGCTCTGGATAGATGGCTTCAACTGACATATCGACGTCAGGCAAAAAAATCAGATGATTGCGAGCAGAGGGATGATAGGTGACAGCTAAGTGTAGTTTGATCAGACGCATAATCCATGGAGCGTAAAACTTCAAGCCAAAGAGATCAGATCCTGATGCTGCAAGTTGGCGGATGAAGAAGTCTTGTGCATTGAAGCTTTTGCCGTGAAGAATATGGAAGACCAAAGTCTTTATTGCACCTTCAAGCTTTGCATGTGGAGAATGTCCTTTGATGGGCCAGAGAATTCGCCTTATAATGTGATAGATAGTACGTGGCAGATACTCAAGGTCTTCAACAAAGAACTCCTTAGGATATTCAGCATCGGGAGGCAAAGGCTTCATCATGCTAAGCATCTGACTCATGTTGGGTTCAGGCTTGTGAAAAATGCTTTCCATAGCAGCACCGTGAAGCTGACAACCAGGTTCATAAAGATCACCTGGAGTGGGCAGGCCAGTGAGCTCAATGACATCAAAGGCTTTGGCTTCATGATGAATATTGCCTGTCATCCACTCAAGGACCCAAGTCTTCGGATCCCTGTTGTAGCCACGAATATGAAGAGTGGCATAGAATTGGAGCACCAATTCTTCGTTCTAGTGCTCCTTGTCAGTGACGAACCGCAACAAGCCAGACTCTCTGAAGCAATCCAGCGCTTCTTCCAAACAGGGCAGACCAGTTATGGCTTCAGTGTCAAGACGCATATGTGGAAAAATGCGACCTTGATTGTATAAGATGCATGAGTAATAACTACGCTGCTGATAGCTCCAGAACCGATCAGAAGATATTCTTGCCTTAGAGTAGGGGTTCTTGGCGCTATCAAAGAAGGTGTTGTGTGCTTTGAAGCTATTGATCTTGAATGATCCGGGTGCAGATGCAGTGCCTGGAAACCTAGGCAGCCTTGGCATTGGCTTCTGAACCTGAGGCCTGCGCTCGACGTGATAGTCAAATTGGGGACCAACAGCAGGTGGAGGAACAAGAAGAGGCCATTTGACAGTGATAAGCTGGCCATAGTTGTATGCTTGCTTGATAGTATGTGGCCTTGGTGGCGGAACATGAGCAGTGATATCAACAGAGGCGTCAGGCTGCACATCTGTTGTAGGTGCATCATTGGCTTCATTGGCTTCTGTCACAGTGTTTGGTGCAGGCTCCACATTGTCTTCAGCCATGACCACGTCATTGGCTTCAGTGGTGTTAGTGGTGGCAGCCTCAGGATTCTCAACTTCCACTTGAGGAGCTGGAGGGCCGGGCACCGACACGTTCACTTCAGGAACAACTTCTTTAGTAATGGGGGGAGTAGGGACACGTTCTTCTGCTTGTTTTTCTTCGGCTGATGCAGCCGGATTGTCTTCAGCAACTTTAGCTTCAGACTCGGAGACATTCACAGTAGGAGTGGCTTCTGCGAACACCTGACGTGCAACAGATTGGTGGTGCACTTCTCCTTCTGGAACGCTCGAAAGAGGGACTTGGGGCCTTGGTCCTTTGCGAAGCCCGCGTAACGCTGGCGACGCCTGTGGAGATGGAGTTGGCTGGGCCTCAAAGTCATCTTCTTCTTCTTGCACTGGTGGGGTGACTTGTTGTTGGGGAGTACTCGGGGTGTCTTGTTGTTGTGGGTGATCAGCCCATGATGCATCCTGAGCAATTGGCGTCAGAGGACGGCCAATGCTGATGAGTTCGATGTTCGTGAGAACAGGCGATGATACCAAGTTGTGCTCGATCTGAGGAAGAACTACATCATCTTCAACATTGTCATGGTGACCAATGTCTTCAGCAGTGGTGGGGTCAACTGCTTGAATGTCTTCAGCTTCAGGAGCCTCCGAGGAAGCAGGCATGAACTACCATCCGTCGTTCTTGATGCGAAGAGTCAGGACGAGCAACCGAGATGGGCTCGACAACAAGGGGTTCTGTGGGAGCAGCCCGATCTTTCTTGGTTTTGCGCTTCTTCTTGGAGGGAGCGACATCAGAAGCTTCAGGATTTTTCCTCTTTCTGGCTTCAGCCTCGGCAGCCCTTGTCTTCTTCAGTTCTGAAACGGTTGACTTGACCTTTGGCTTCGAGCCGGACATGCTGCTTGGGAAGACAATGCGAGGTTCTTCCCGCCTTGAAGGTGCAGATTTGTCAGTCGATGGCTTCTTCTTCTTTGCAGCCATTCTGGGGTCGATGCCAGGACGCCCAAGAGCCTTGTGCTTCGCAGCTTCATTGTAAGCTTGCACGCACTTGTCAGCCAGACTCTTCATGCGCTCACGAGAACCTTTAGCTTCTTCTCGTTTCTTAAGAAAAGCTTCCTTGAGCTCGTGCAGCATAACCTTGAAGTTTTTAACATCTTGCACGCTGAGCTTTGCCATGTGCTTCTTGAACTGAGCTTTCTCATAGTCGATCTTGTGCTTCAGTTCAACGATGCACTGAGCTAGAGCTAGCTCAGAAGCAATGGCACCAGTGAAAGAGACGCTGAGGCCAATTGGAAGTTGCGGATCTTCAAAGCTGAGATTGGGGGTTTCAAACCACTCATCAATGAAGTTGTGGATGATTGCCACGTCAAAGAGAGGCAAATCATTGAAGATTTCTGCTTCTTCCTTGCTCTTAGTCAGTTACTCAAGAGCGTCATCTGCAAGATCTTCATCACTGGACAGATCAATGTGTTCGTCTCGCAGAATGGCAGCAGGGGTCAATGCCTGATCAGTATTCTTTTTCATCTCCGTCTTCTTGGAGATACGTGTAGATCTTCAGACTGCACACTGTCTTCAAGAGGTGTAGTAGCCAGTGGCTTTGCACGTGAAGCTTTTGGAGGAGCAGCTGACTTTGAAGCTTTAGCCATCTTTTGCTTCTGCGGCTTTGGAGTAGGAGCTGGGGCTTCATCAATGTTGGCATCATCATCAGAATGATCCACTGAAAGTGCGTTATATCGACTAGAGGGGGGGTGAATAGGCGATTTTTATGAAAGTCTTCAAGACGTGAGAGTTGTGAAGACAAACAGTGAAGATCATGCCTATTACTATGCAGCGGAAGTTAGATTACACTAGGCCAGCCATGGTCATGTATTCAATAGAGTGAAAGCGCAATGACAAACAGCTTCAGTGTAATAAGGATCAGGTAGGAAGAAGTTATGAAGTCAAACAGACCATACATTCATGTTGTGAAGACAAAAGATAAAGCAAGCATGCAATGGCTTCACAATGAATAACTGTAAGTGAAAGGAAGTGAAGATGAAACCAGTGATGCGTTGAAGACAATGATTTGTTGGACCAGTTCCAGTTGCTGTGACAACTGTACGTCTGGTTGGAGCGGCTAGGTATTTAAACCAAAGGACACACAGTCCCGGACACCCAGTCAAGGACACTTAGTCCAAGACACCCAGTCCTCACCGTTTTCTCCTTGAGCTAAGGTCACACAGACCTCGCCCAATCACTCAGGTAAGTCTTCAAGGTAGACTCCCAAACCTTCACAGACTTCGTTCACTGACAATCCACAATTTCTCTTGGATGCTCAGAACGCGACGCCTAACCGTCTGGAGAATGCACAGTCCTCAAGTGTAATAAGTCTTCAGATCACACAGACACGAAGACTTAAGTGATGCCCAATTTGCTCTGGCTCTGGGTGGTTAGGGCTTTTCTCCTCACTGGGAATTTTTCTTTCAAAGGCTTCGAGGTGGGTTGCTCTTAAACGACAAAAGCCGTGCACTGAAATCTGAGCAGCCAACCGTTTATGGTTGTGGGGGGTGGACTATTTATAGCCACTTGGCAACCCGACCTGATCTGTCCGAAATGACCCTGGGTCACTAAGGAACTGACACGTGTACCAACGGTCGAATTTTGAACTCACACGACAACTTTACTTGGGCTACAAGTAAAGCTGACTTGTCTGACTCTGGACAAGATTTTCTCTCAAAGTCTTTGCTCGAAGACATAGGATTTGAATTAGGCACACTTCAGTCATTCTGACTGGTTCTCTTCGACCCCACTTAACAGTACGGTGGTTCCTATGACACAACATGAATGAAATAAAACTACGAAGGATCTAGGTCTTCGAGTTCCAAAAGCTTCATAGGGAGTCTTCTCATGTCATTGTCTTCAATATGAATATCTTCATAAACCACCATTGTCTTCAATGTCTTCGTACATTTTTATGGGTCATCTTTGGTAGTAAAACCGAATCAATGAGGGACTTCTACCTGTGTTTTCCTGCAATTCTCACAAACACATTAGTCCCTCAACTAGGTTTGTCGTCAATACTCCAAAACCAACTAGAGGTGGCACTAGATGCACTTACAATCTCCCCCTTTTTGGTGATTGATGACAAACTAGTTGAAGTTTTCAACGGGAAACATAATTTGTGAAATTGTAAAAGAATTGTCTTCATAAGTTGCAAGGGCTCCCCCTGAAGATGTGCATATAAGTAATTTGCTTCTTGAATGCAAATGCACATGGCAGGATGTACTTGTGGAGATCCACTTCAACTTATGACAATCCACTATGCATGTGAAAGTATATGAAGATAATGACATGCATAATGGAAAATGGACGTCTGCAGAATGAGATGAGTGCGGAATTTATCTTCGCAAAACGGAGTGACAAACAGGTAGCAGACGACCATCAAGGCTAAGTGTTACAACTCAATGAAGCAAATGTAGCAAAAAACGGGAGTTGTAAGCACGAAGCAAAATGTAGCAAAATATGAAGGCACCCGCCCATAGTGACCCGCTTGAAGACTATAACCATCATATGCTTCTCCCCCTTTTGTCAGTGATGACCAAAAAGGTTTGAAGACATAGAGGTTTCTACGCGTTCCCAGGCGTAGCAGGGTCGGTGGAGTTGTTTGGCGGCGGTGCAGACGAGCTTGGTGCAGATTCGACGCGCGTTGAAGCAGGTGGAGATGATGTCGCGTCGTCTTCTTCTTCAATAATCCGGGCAGACACGGTGGCAGCAGAAGAAGAGAACTCTGACTCTTCAAGTGATGGTGTGCTGCGCATCACCACTCTTCTTGGAGGCGTGGAGTCAAATTTGAAATGCTATGTGAAGCCATCCTCATGCAGTTCAGCTTCAGGGCACATCATAGTGAGGCCCTTCCAAGTGCGGCGACAGGTCTCGTGTGTGACAAATGCATTCTTGGTTGCCAGATTTCTGATGCGATTGACTTCTTGCATGATGCTTCTCATCTGCCTCTTGAGCCAGTCGTGATGCCTATCTTGCTTTTGGTGAAGATCCACAAGAAGCTCTCTGTCATTGAGTGTATGAGCGCGCTTCTTGGGTCTTTTTGCAGCTGTGCTGTTGGTGGCTTCAGTTGATGCAGGGGCACGTGTGGTGCCAGCCATTGGATACACTCGGGAGAGAGCTTCAACACCTTCAATATTTTGAGTGAATCTCTGGTGTTCTGCATTCTAAAGACTTAGTGGTTGCTTGGCCGGCTCTGGATATATGGCTTCAGCAGATGTGTCCATATCTGGCAAAAATATCCTATGATTGCGGGCTGAGGGTTGATAGGAGATTGCAGAGTGAAGCTTGATCAGCCTCATAACCCAAGGAGCATAAAATTTTAATCCAAACAGTTCTGAAGTAGACGCTGCAAATTGTCGGATGAAGAGATCCTGTGTATTGAAGCATTTGCCGTGAAGAATGCAGAAGATGAGAGTCTTCATGGCACCATCAATCGTTGCATATCGAGAGTGTCCCTTGATTGGCAGAGAGTCCGCCTTATGATGTGATATATTTTCTGGGCAGGTACTCTAAGTCTTCAACGAAGAACTTAGTTGGATAGGGTGCATTTGGAGGAAATGGCTTCATCATTGAGAGCATCTGACTCATATCTGGCTCAGGACGCTGAAATATGCTCTCAATTGCTTCAACATGGAGTTGGCACCCTTCTTCAAAGAATTCGCCAGGAGTGGGAAGTCCGGTAAGCTCAATTAGATCGAAAGCATTGGCTTCATGATGGATATTTCCTGTCATCCACTCCAGGATCCATGTCTTCGGATCTCTGTTATAGCCTTTGATATGCAAGGTGGCATAGAACTGGAGCAGAAGCTCTTTGTTCCAGTGCTCTTCGTCAGTGATAAATGGCAGCAAACCCATTTGCTTGAAGCAATCCAGTGCTTCTTCCAGACCAGGCAGACCAGCAACAGCTTCAACCTCAAGGCGCTTGTGAGGAAAGATGCGGCCTTGGTTGTAGAGGATGCATGAATAATAGCTGCGCTGTTGATGGCTCCAGAACCTATCTGATACAATCCGTTCCCTTGAATAAGGGTTCTTGGAGCGGTCAAAAAACGTGTTATCTGCCCTGAAGCCGTTGATGTTGAAGGAACCAGGAGCTGATGCAGGACCTGGGAACCTTGGTAGTCGTGGGATCGGCTTCTGGACCTGGGGCCTGTGCGCAATATGATAGTTGAATTGTGGTCCGGCAGCAGACTCAGGCACAGAATGTTCAGGAGCAGTAGCTTCGGTGTCTTCTGAAGCTGTTGTTGGGGAGGGCTCCACATTTGCTTCGGCGTTGTTTGTGGCAGCCTCAACATTTCCAGCTTCAGGCACGTTCTCCTTGAGAACTGCTTCTTGTTGGTGCGAGGGAGTTGGAGCTTGTGGTATTTCTGCTTGCTCTTCGGCTGATGCAGCCGGAATGTCTTCAGCAGCCTGAGCCCTTGGCCCTTTGCGAAGCCTATGGAATGTAGGCGCTGGTGGAGTTGCAGTGGGTTGGGGCTCATCTTCCTCCTGTGGGCGATCTGCCCACGATGCATTTTGTGTGATTGGCGTCAATGGACGACCAATACTGATCTGTTCGCTTGTCTCAAGCTGAGGAAGGGCTGCATCACCTTGCACATTGTCTTGGGGACTAATGTCTTCAGCAGCATTGGGGTTGGCTGCTGGAATGTCTTCAGCGTGCGGAGCCTCTATGTAAGCAGGCTCATGCACTGTCAACTGATGGTCTGCGTCAGGATAGCGGACGCAGAGTGGTTCAACTATCAGGGGCTCTGTGGGAGCAGCCCGAGATTTCTTGGTCTTGCGCTTCTTGATGATGGGTTCAGAAGGAGAGGCTTCAGAATGTTTTCTCTTCTTAGCTTTAGCCTCTGCAGTCCGTGTCTTCTTGTGCTGTGAGGCGGTTGATCGACTCTTTGGCTTCGAGCCAGTCGTTGCAGCGGGGAAGACAATTGGAGCATCAGGTTCTGACCTTGGCGCTACAGGTTCGGGCACAGCCGCCTTCTTTTTCTTCTTCGCGGCCATCCTGGGGTCAATGCCGGGACGCCCAAGTGCCTTGCGCTTTTCTGCCTCATTGTAGGCTTGCACGCAGCGTTCAGCCAAAGTCTTCATGCGTTCTCACGAGCCTTGAGCTTCGGCGCGTGTCTTCAGGAAGTTCTCTTTCAGCTCGTGCAACATGATCTTGAAGTTTTTCACTTCTTGCACACTGAGCTTGGCCACGTGCTTCTTGAACTGAGCCTTTTCATGATCAATTTTCTGCTTCAGTTCTACAATTCGCTGGGCTATTGCAAGTTCTGAAGCAATTGCACCTTGAAAGGCAACGCTGAGACCTATGGGTAGCTGCAGATCATTGAAGCTTATGTCTGGTGTGTCAAACCATTCATCGATGAAGTTGTGAATGATGGCGACATCAAACAGAGGCAGATTGTTGAAGATTTCGGCCTCCTCCTTGCTCTTGATGAGCTGCTCAAGAGCATCATCTCCAAGATCTTCATCGCTTGAGAGATCAATGGCTTCGCAGCGCAGAATGTCAGCAGCTGTGAGCTCTTTGCCTGTGTGTGACTGAGGCTTCTTGGCTTCTTGGGGCTTGGACACTCGTGATAAGCCTTCTGACTGCACACTGGCTTCAGGAGGTGCAGTTGCTAAAGGCTTCACTCTTGCGATCTTGGGAGAAGCGGCTGGCTTTTAAGCTTTTGGTGCTTTTGGCTTCTTCTGCTTTGGCTTCGGAGCAGCAGGGGCGTCATCTGACTCAGTATCTGCTGGAGGGTCATTCACAGCAGTCCCTTGGACTAGGATGCGAGTGATGAGGCCTGCAAGATTGGCATACGGCTCGATGATATTGGGATCGGCGTTGCGTGTGCCATCCGCCCTTGGTGAGGAGGGACCAGGGTTGAAGTCAAGCCCAAATTTCTTCTTGTTTATCTTTGCTGACTGTTGTGCAAACTGAAAGTTGCTCTTGAAGAGATTATCATCGCGACACCAGAGAAGTGATGACGGATGTGCCTCAGCTGGCTGTGGTCCTCTCACCATGCATGGATAGAAGCCTTGAGCAATGGCTTCGTCTCTGGACTTGGGTACGAGATTTTTGTATAATACATCTCCCCACGGTCTCTTGATGGCGCACTTCTCCGCATATTCCTGAGTGACGAAGCGGTAGTGGAACCATTGCTCTGCCCAATATCTTCGAATCCATTGGATTCATGTCTTGCGCTGACCATAGCTTTCTTCAGGATCAGTTTTGTACATCTCTGCCAATTCATCAGGCAGATATTTGGACGTTTCACCACGTCGCTGTCTGCCTCCCTTCCTTGCAGCTGTTTCTGAAGCCATGAATAACTTGGAAGGCTTCAAGATGTTCAAAGGCTTCAAAGGCTTCCTTTTGCAAGAACTGGCTTCAGGCGAGTTGATGTGATGCTGCAAGTACTCTGCAAATGAATGCAGACTATGAGAACCAAAGGATTCTCCCACGGACATGTACCTGTGACAGCATTAAGGTGCGAGGGAAGGGGAAGAGGTCATATGCATTCTCAGAAGATTTTGAAGATAAATCGGTTTAGAAGACATTGACCTCATTATGCGAAGACATTCACTTATAGATAAGAAGTTGGTTCCAGATTTGTACGAACCCATGGATCAGTACAAGTGAGGAATCTAACTACTTTATGAAGCACAAGTGAATATACTAGGCATGTTATGAGATGCAGCGAGAGATTTAACTGGTGTGAAGAGAAACTTCTTATGGCAGAAAGTGACTGAACTGTAGGATCAAAAGAAGCTGTAAAAAGAGGTTTTATTTACCACACTTGGAACTGCTAGACGAAGTGAGAGTTGAGGCCGAGCAGTTCGATCCTCCATGCCCTAACTTGGCGATGGAAGACACCTACGGCGACGGCGGAGAGAGCGATGTCCGCTGTCGGCGTGAAAACGGCGTCGGAGAGGTTGCGGCAGTGAAGCGCTTCATCGCCGGCGTCGTCGAGTGCTAGCGGTGGCGCTAGGGTTCGTGCGAGGGTGGAAGAAGGAGATAATGACCGCAGTGAATCGTGTATTTATAGGGATAGAGGCGGCACAACGTTATTATGCAGGTACCCCTGGCGGTTCGCATTTGAGGCACGCGTGGCCAGTTAGAGGAAGATTGGGATTTGTTCTGTGTCCCACGCACGCCTAAATTGTCGGACGGTCGTTCCTGCTTCTCCGGATCTTATGTGGAGGAATGAGCATTAAAAACGGACTTTTATGGTTGTCTCAATGTCTTCGGCCGACAAGGACACTGTGAAGACATTCGACAGTTTCAACAGAATGCATATGACTTGGAGAGATAGAGTTTGAGATAGAAAGCATAGAGAGGTTAGGGTCCGATCACATTCACTTAGTTCAAAAGATTCAACCAAGAAGACATAGCTATAAGTGAATGCTGTAGAGGACAGAACATCAGTACATATATATATATCCATATAATCAACGCAGTGAAGATAATCATGAAGACATATTGAGAATGAAACCAAACCAATTGTGAAGACATTGAGAGGTAACGCCATGAGAGAAATGCTTCAAAATGGAACGTTTGGTGGTGGCGTTACCCACCGTATAGGAAGTATTAGACCCAGACATGGCGCACAATTATCGTGGCGCTCCGAAGTCAAATTCCACATTAATGTATTCACACTTAGAATGTATGTCTTCATTGTTTGAAGATATACGCTACTTCGTGTGTTGCACATCTAAGTCATCAATATGCTTAAGTGTTAGGATGTGTGCCTGATCACAGGACATTTGAGGATTCCAAGATATTTAGCTCACACCGTAACTTGCAAAATCTCTTCTCATCCAAGGGATTTGTGAAGATATCTGCCAATTGTTCTTCAGTGTTGACGTGTATGATATCAATGTCTTCCTTCACAACATGATCTCTGAGAAAGTGATGACGAATTTCAATGTGCTTTGTCTTCGAGTGCTGAACTGGGTTGTTGGCAATCTTGATGGCGCTTTCGTTGTCAAAGTAAAGTGGCACTTGCTTCAGATGAATGCCATAACCTTGAGTGTTTGCTTCATCCACAGAAGCTGAGCACAGCAAGATCCAGCAGCAATGTATTCAGATTCAGCAGTGGAGAGTGATACACAGTTCTGCTTCTTTGAAGACCAACATACAAGTGATCGTCCCAGAAAGTGACATGTGCCTGATGTAGACTTGCGATCAACTTTGTCACCAGCATAATCAGCATCCGAAAATCCAACTAAATCAAACTCTGAGCCCTTTGGATACCATAATCCTAGAGTTGGGGTGTGAGCCAAATATCGAAGAATTCGCTTCACAGCTAAGTGATGCGACTCCTTTGGTGTCGCTTGAAATCGAGCACACATGCAAACACTAAGCATGATATCTGGCCTAGATGCACATAAATAAAGCAAAGACCCAATCATGGAGCGGTATACCTTTTGATCTAACTCTTTACCATTGTCGTCGGGACCCAGATGATGCTTGGCTGGCATTGGTGTTGTGAAGCCTTTGCAGTCTTGCATACCGAACTTCTTCAGGCACTCTTTAAGATACTTCTCTTGAGATATGAAGATGTCATTGCGTTGTTGTCATATTTGAAGACCAAGGAAGAACTTCAGCTCCCCCATCATGGACATCTGATATTGCTCTTGCATCATATATCCAAACTCTTCACTGTACTTCTGATTGGTGCAGCCGAACATAATGTCATCCACATATATTTGGCACACAAATAGTTCACCATCATATGTCTTTGTGAAAAGAGTGGGATCCAGGGAACCAGGTATGAAGCCTTTGCTTTTCAGAAAGTACTTGAGTGTATCATACCAGGCCCTAGGGGCTTGTTTGAGGCCATACAGTGCCTTGTTGAGCTTGTATACCATATCAGGATATTTTGGATTTTCAAAGCCAGGTGGTTGTGCAACATACACTTCTTCTTCAATCTTGCCATTGAGAAAGGCACTTTTCACATCCATCTGATAGAGAAGTATGTTATGATGATTTGCATAGGCCAGCAGTATGCGTATGGCTTCAAGCCTAGCCACAGGAGCAAATGTTTCATCGAAGTCAATGCCCTCCACCTGAGTATATCCTTGAGCAACTAGACGAGCTTTGTTTCTGACAACTTGACCATGCTCATCTTGCTTGTTGCGGTATATCCATTTGGTGCCTATTATGTTGTGCTTCCGTGGATCAGGACACTTGACCAGTTCCCATACATTATTCAGCTCAAACTGTTGAAGCTCTTCTTGCATAGCTTGAATCCATTCAGGTTCCATGAAGGCTTCTTCAACTTTCTTGGGTTCTGATATTGAGACGAATGCGAAATGCCCACAGAAGTTTGTTAGCTGAGTTGCCCTTGAACGAGTGAGTGGACCAGGTGCATTGATGCTGTCCATTATTTTGTCAATTTGTACTTCATTTGCAACACGAGGGTGTGTGGGGCGAAGACTTTGCTCTTGCTGATCTATGTGGTCATTTGAAGGTATATCTTCAGGCTGAGCATTGTCTTCATGTGGATCAGGTGCTGAGATGATAAGTTCTTCTTCAGGTTGAGCTTCAGAAGGTACAATTTCTCCAGTTCCCATAAGCTTGATTGATTCATTTGCTGGAACTTCATTAGCACATTTGGCAATTGCTCTCTTTGTGATCCATTGGTTTCATCAAACCGCACATCCACTGTTTCAACCACTTTGTAGTGGTAGAGGTTGAAGACTCTGTAGGAGTGCGAATCCTTTCCATATCCAAGCATGAAGCCCTCATGTGCTTTTGGTGCAAACTTTGAGGTGTGGTGTGGGTCCTTGATCCAGCATTTTGCGCCAAATACTCTGAAGTAACTGACATTTGGCTTCTTGCCAGTTAGGAGTTCATAGGATGTCTTGTTCAGAAGCTTATGAAGATAAACACGATTGATTGTATGGCATGCAGTATCAATGGCTTCAGTCCAGAATTTTCTTGGAGTCTTGTATTCATCTAGCATTGTTCTGGCCATCTCAATGAGTGTTCTGTTCTTGCGTTCGACGACACCATTCTGCTGTGGCGTGTATGGAGCTGAGAATTCATGTGTGATGCCCAAGGTGTCCAGATATGTATCAAGGCCAGTGTTTTTGAATTCAGTGCCATTGTCACTTCTGATGTGCTTTATCTTGGCGCCAAAATTGTTCATAGCTCGATTTGCGAAGCGTCTGAAGACATCCTGCACTTCAGTCTTGTAAAGGATTATGTGCACCCAAGTATATCTAGAATAATCATCAACAATTACGAAGCCATAGAGGCATGCAGAAGTAGTAAAAGTTGAGTAGTGAGTGGGACCGAAAAGATCCATGTGAAGCAGTTCGAAGGGTTGAGTAGTGGTCATGATTGTCTTCGAAGGATGTTTTGCCCTTGTCATCTTCCCTGCTTCACAGGCACCGCATAAGTGATCTTTCTTGAACTTGACGCCTTCAATGCCTATGACGCGCTTTTTCTTCGCAAGGGTGTGGAGGTTCCTCATGCCAGCATGCCCAAGCCTTCGATGCCAAAGCCAGCATTCTGAAGCTTTTGCAAGAAGACATACTGCAAGTTGTGGTCCTGCTGAGAAATCTACCACATACAAATCACCTTTCCTATACCCTTCAAACACTAGAGATTTGTCAGATTCCATTAGCACCAGGCAGCGATATTTGCCAAACATTACAATCATATTCAAATCGCAAAGCATTGAGACAGACATTAAGTTGAAGCCAAGGGATTCAACAAGCATGACTTTATCCATGTGTTGATCCTTTGAGATTGCAACTCTACCTAGACTCAATACCTTACTTTTACCAGTGTCAGCGAATGTAATGTGGCTCTTGTCGGATGGACGTAAAGTTGAGTCCATAAGAAGGCTTCTTCTACCAGTCATGTGATTTGTACACCCACTGTCAATAATCCATTCTGAAGACTTTGAAGTTGCTGGTATCGTACCCTACAGTGCAGTTAGGGGGATAGGCTTCACGAAGAGTGTTGTGAAGCATAAACATTTGACGAACCAGTGGGTTATGAAAGCTTAGATCCAAATTAGGACTAATGGGGAGAGTAGCATGCGATTCAGGAACGAAGTACATAATGATGCCATTTGGGCAGTTTATCTTGCGCCCCACAAGATTTTTATGGTCCCCAGCAATAGCATCAGAAGATTTTGTTTTTGTGCTGGAGACCTTTCCCTGCAAAGGAGAGTTAAGCTTTCTTAACCACCCACATCTTCAAGGGTGGCTTAGAAGCTATAAGTCTAAGTGCAGCATCTGAGAATTTTGGCTTTGAAACCTTAGCAAACAGTCTAGCAGGTGGACAATAATACTCATAGGAATAAGCAGAATAATTTTTGGTCATTTGAACATGACGGTTCGATGAACCACTCTCATATTCATATGCCTGAGTATGGTTCCCCTGCAAAACATTTGCGTTAGTGCGACTCAGGTGAGTCCCCTGTTTGTATGAAGCATTTGGACCATATGAAGCCTTTGGTCTGAGGTTTGTCTTCTTCAAGTGAGGTGTCATGAAGACATTCACAGGAAGATTTTCCAGACATGTTTTCGGAACCCAGATCTTCTTCATATGCGGTCCATTCCTACAGTTAGTACCAATGTACCTGGCAAACACTTCACCATTCTGATTCTTAAACAGCTTATAGTTTGCATCAAAGGATTCATCAATGATAATTGGGTTAGCACAAGTGAAGCCAGATAAATTGGATGGATCTGCTGAAAGTTCCTTTGCAGCAACCCATGTAGTTTTGGGGTACTGCTCAGGTTTCCAGTAAGACCCATCTGCATTAATTTTCCTTACGAACCCAACACCCTCTTTCCTAGGGTTTCGGTTCAGAATCTGCTTCTTAAGGACATCACATAATGTCTGATGCCCTTTCAGACTTTTGTACATCCCTGTTTCAAGCAATGTCTTCAACCTAGCATTCTCATCAGCAATAGCAGTGGTATCCTCAGCAGAGGGGTTAGTTACCATATCAACAGTTGAAGATATTGAAACAGTAGTAGCAGTGGAACATTCAGCAACAGAAGCAGCATTATCACGCTCAATGCATTTAAGACATGGCGGTTCAAATCCTTCCTGAGCGGGACTGATCTGTTCAGCGCGAAGTGACTCATTTTCCTTTTGAAGATCTTCATGAGCCACCCTCAATTTCTCAAGTTCTTGCTTCCTTTGAAGATAATCATAGGAAAGCTTTTCATGAGTTGTTGAGAGAGTATCATGACGATCTTCAAGTTCCTGATACTTAACGTGAAGGTTTTTTATGTCTTCAATTAAGGATTCAGATCGAGTCATTTCAGCACCCAACAGATCATCGCTTCTGTCTAACAATTTTTGAATATGTTCCATAGCTTTCTGTTGTTCAGTTGCAATTTTAGCAAGTGTTTTGTAGCTAGGTTTTGAATCACATTCAGAGTCATCGTCACTAGATGTTTCATAGCGAGTTGTGCGTGTGTTTACCTTGGCACCGCGTGCCATGAAGCAGTAGGTAGGAGTGGAGTCGTCCTTGTCATTTGCGTCGGTGTCGGTGATGCAGTCATTGTCTTCAGTATTGAAGATGGACTTGGCGACGTATGCTGTAGCCAGACTCGCAGTGCCAGAATCAGACTCCTCCTCAGACTCCACCTCTGCCTCCTCAGATGCGGACTCCTCCTCTGAATCCATCTCTTTTCCAACAAACGCACGTGCCTTGCCGGATGAGCTCTTCTTGTGTGATGAAGACCTTGATGAAGTTTTGGAAGAAGACTTTGAGTATTTCTTCTTCTTCTTGTCGTCAGAATCATATTCCTTGCTCTTCTTCTTCCTTCTGTTCTCATTGTCCCACTGTGGACACTCAGAGATGAAGTGTCCAGTTTTCTTGGACTTGTGACATGTTTTCTTCTTGTAGTCATGAGCAGAAGCTTCATCATTCCTTGAGCTTGATCGTGAAGATTTCCTGAAGCCTTTCTTCTTAGTGAATTTTTGGAACTTCTTCACTAGCATTGCAAGTTCTCTTCCAATGTCTTCAGGATCATCAGAACTGCAGTCAGATTCTTCTTCAGATGAGGAGACAGCTTTTGCCTTCTAGGCACGAGTTCGCCCATAGTTTGGACCGTAGATATCTCTTTTCTCAGAAAGCTGAAACTCATGTGTGTTGAGCCTCTCAAGTATGTCAGACGGATCGAGTGTCTTGAAATCAGGACGTTCTTGAATCATCAGGGCCAGAATGTCAAACGAACTATCAAGTGATCTCAGCAGCGTCTTGACGATTTCATGTTTGGTGATCTCAGTAGCGCCGAGGGCTTGAAGCTCATTTGTGATGTCAGTGAGCCGATCAAAGGTGTGCTGGACATTCTCATTGTCATTTCGTTTGAAGTGGTTGAAGAGATTGCGAAGGACACTGATTCTTTGATCTCTCTGGGTTGATATGCCTTCATTAACCTTGGAGAGCCAGTCCCAGACCAGCTTGGATGTCTTCAAGGCACTCACACGGCCATACTGTCCTTTGGTCAGATGACCACAGATGATATTTTTGGCAGTAGAGTCCAGTTGAGTGAACTTCTTGACATCAGCAGCAGTGACACCTTCTCCAGCCTTGGGAACGCCGTTCTCGATGACATACCATAGGTCGACGTCAATGGCTTCAAGATGCATGCGCATCTTATTCTTCCAGTAGGGATATTCAGTTCCATCAAAGACGGGGCACGCAGCGGAGACTTTGATTATCCCTGCAGTCGACATAGCTAAAACTCCAGGTGGTTAAACCGAATCACACAGAACAAGGGAGCACCTTGCTCTGATACCAATTGAAAGTGCGTTATATCGACTAGAGGGGGGGTGAATAGGCAATTTTTATGAAAGTCTTCAAAACGTGAGAGTTGTGAAGACAAACAGTGAAGATCATGCCTATTACTATGTAGCGGAAGTTAGATTACACTAGGCCAGCCATGGTCATGTATTCAATAGAGTGAAAGCGCAATGACAAACAGCTTCAGTGTAATAAGGATCAGGTAGGAAGAAGTTATGAAGCCAAACAGATCATGCATTCATGTTGTGAAGACAAAAGATAAAGCAAGCATGCAATGGCTTCACAATGAATAACTGTAAGCGAGAAGAAGTGAAGATGAAACCAGTGACACGTTGGAAGACAATGATTTGTTGGACCAGTTCCAGTTGCTGTGACAACTGTACGTCTGGTTGGAGCGGCTAGGTATTTAAACCAAAGGACACACAGTCCCGGACACCCAGTCAAGGACACTTAGTCCAAGACACCCAGTCCTCACCGTTTTCTCCTTGAGCTAAGGTCACACAGACCTCGCCCAATCACTCAGGTAAGTCTTCAAGGTAGACTCCCAAACCTTCACAGACTTCGTTCACTGCAATCCACAATTTCTCTTGGATGCTCAGAACGCGACGCCTAACCGTCTGGAGGATGCACAGTCCTCAAGTGTAATAAGTCTTCAAATCACACAGACACGAAGACTTAAGTGATGCCCAATTTACTCTGGCTCTGGGTGGTTAGGGCTTTTCTCCTCACTAGGAATTTTTCTTTCAAAGGCTTCGAGGTGGGTTGCTCTCAAACGACAAAAGCCGTGCACTGAAATCTGAGCAGCCAACCGTTTATGGTTGTGGGGTGGACTATTTATAGCCACTTGGCAACCCGACCTGATCTGTCCGAAATGACCCTGGGTCACTAAGGAACTGACACGTGTACCAACGGTCGAATTTTGAACTCACACGGCAACTTTACTTGGGCTACAAGTAAAGCTGACTTGTCTGACTCTTGGACAAGATTTTCTCTCAAAGTCTTCGCTCGAAGACATAGGATTTGAATTAGGCATCACTTCAGTCATTCTGACTGGTTCTCTTCGACCCCACTTAACAGTACGGTGGTTCCTATGACACAACATGAATGAAATAAAACTACGAAGGATCTAGGTCTTCGAGTTCCAAAAGCTTCATAGGGAGTCTTCTCATGTCATTGTCTTCAATATGAATATCTTCATAAACCACCATTGTCTTCAATGTCTTCGTACATTTTTAGGGGTCATCTCTGGTAGTAAAACCGAATCAATGAGGGACTTCTACCTGTGTTTTCCTGCAATTCTCACAAACACATTAGTCCCTCAACTAGGTTTGTCGTCAATACTCCAAAACCAACTAGAGGTGGCACTAGATGCATTTACAGTAATGGTGCTGTAGAAGCGCATCAAGAGCATGGTAGATAAAAATACCAGCCTCGCCAGCGTGATCCAGGTGATGCTCTTCCGTCGAATTCTTCCCTGTCAGGCGTGTCAAGAGCCCATGTGGAAGTTCAACCCGTCGGTCCTCGGACCCTGCAGCGGTTCTTCGGCACGAAGCATGAAGACATGTGGAAGTTGCTCTTCAAGACCAAGAAGTCATGTCCGGAGGCAACCGAAGACCTCGGCTACGACAGCATCCACGCCGCGACCCCCGTAAGTTCTTTGATAACCTTACTTTGCGAATCCAAGGAGCACACTAAACCCTTCATTTATTTTTGAAGGGCTGAAGAAGAAAGCGGACCGGATTCACTGTCCGGCTCCGCTGCCCGAAGACCCAGCTATTCCTCTATTGACGAGGGTGCTGGTCCCGGCGCCGGAAAAGAAAGCCAGGGGAAGGGCAAGGAGGCCAAGAGCGGCTTCCGCCGTAAGAGTGCTTCAGACGTAGTGTCCGAGGACATCAGAACCCTCTCCTCCCCTGACGAAGAGGAAGAGGAGGAGGAAGAGAGCAACTCCCCCCTAAGGGGGAGAAGAAGAAAAGGGCAGCCTCCGTCGATCTAGAGGCGGAGGCATCCAAGAAAGGGAGGACGTCCCTTACGGATGACTCAGAATTGGATGCCGATGAGTGGCACCCCAGGCCAAAGCCCCTGGTCGGATCATAAGTACTCAAAGGTATGTATATGTCTGGCTTTTCTGGCTTATAGTTTTAATGCATTTAAATTGTATGTTGCAGTCCCTTACGTAGTCATGCAGGCAATTTTCTTTGTTCAGAGTTCCTTATGCTTGTCAAGATCTGCAAGCATTTCTTCTCTAAATATGCTTCTTGCTTACTTGAGCAATTTTAGTTTTCTGAATATGCAACTCCTCCTGAAGGTTGGAAACACATTTAGTTTGTGATAGTTAATCATGCTACCAATTTATTTGTTTCAATTCTCCTCTTTCTAGCAAACAACAACAAGGTTACGTCTGAATATGCAAGATGCTAAATGCAGTTGTCCAGAATCAACCAGAAGCTAACATGAAGACTGATTAAAGAAAGAGGTGGTGGGGGATCATCTATTACCTTGCAAATTCGTGAAGCAAGTTCTTCTCCAGGTTTATATCTTCTCGATTTTGATTTTCTTCCAGACAGATCTATCATTCTAAAATGATATGACGACTCATCCATTTTTTTGGTATTGTTCTGCTGTTGTGGATCTAAGGGCGTTTGGAGGAGAAGGACTTTGCAAGGAAGAAATTTAGCACAAGATCTATAGAGAGGTCAGAAGAGATCAGCACATCTCATGTTTGTTTCAGCGTCCATGGCGGCAGCTGAGTGTTTGCGGTGTCGGGGATGAAAGAGGAGGAAGAAGACCTAGTGGCTCTGTGCGTTAGGTGGATTCTGTGTAGTGGGTCTGTCTCTTAGCGGGTTCATGCCCATTTTAGTTTTGGGCTGAAGACTGAAGGCAGAAATATAAAGTCAGAACTCTTTTTTCAGCCCGTTTGACTGCTGGCCTTTTTCGACTGACCACAACTTTGGGCCAGTCAATTTGTTCTGAATAGTTATGTTTCCTTACCTTCTACAAATCGACTGATCCCTTTCTTGAGTCAGTCGATTGATCTATAGCCGCTCCCGTTTTGAGAAGTCAGTGGAGTACTTTATGATGATGATTAGATTGCAGCGCATTTTTCGCTCATTCTCTCTTGGTGTTTTGTTCGTGCATCCCTGTCACCCGTACCTTGAGATGCATGGCTCGGCAGAAAGTGCCGAATTCCATCATGATTTCCAATTCATATTTCTCGATGAGGACAGCCTACTGGAATTACGGGAGCATCTACAGGATATTAGTTAGTACTCCTACTAATCAAACTAACTTATTACATGCTTTCAGATCACGAAATTCACTTGCGGCGGGTTCGTGATGGGCGTGCGGTTCAACCACGCGTCGGCGGACGGCATGGGCGCGGCGCAGTTCATCAAGGCGGTGGGCGACATGGCGCGGGGGCTCCCGGAGCCGGCGGTGAAGCCGGTGTGGGACAGGGAGAAGTTCGCCAACCCGAGCATCAAGCCTGGCCCGCTCCCGGAGGTCCCCGTGCTGGTGCTGGACTACATCGTGCTCGACTTCCCCACGGGCTACATCGACGGGCTCAAGACGCAGTACAAGGCACACATCGGCAAGTTCTGCTCCGGCTTCGACGTGCTGACGGCCAAGCTGTGGCAGTGCCGCACCCGGGCGCTGAACCTGGAGCCGGAGGCCACGGTGAAGCTCTGCTTCTTCGCCAGCGTGCGCCACCTGCTGAAGCTGGACGCCGGGTACTACGGCAACTCCATCTTCCCCGTGAAGATGTCCGGGAGCAGCAAGAAGGTGCTGGAGTCGTCGTTGATGGAGGTGATCGACATGATCCGGGAGGTGAAGCAGCGGATGGCGGTGGAGTTCTTCCAGTTCGCCAAGGAGGAGACGCGGCAGGATCCCTTCCAGATGAGCTTCGACTACGAGTCCATCTACGTCTCCGACTGGAGCAAGCTGGGGTTCTCCGACGTGGACTACGGCTTCGGCTCGCCCATGTTCGCCGGCCCGCTCGTGAACAACGACTTCATCGCCTCCGTCGTCATCCTCAAGGCGCCGCTGCCGCTGGACAGCACCCGGATGCTCGCCAGCTGCGTCACCAAGGAGCAATCGGAGGAGTTCGACCCGGGCCTGAAGGAGGGCCTGCCCCATTTGATACGAGACAATAAAAATGATACATACCTGCATTTGGTTACTTGATTGATGATGGCTTGTATGGTTGCAAAACTCAAGAGGGACCAGAGGCATGGCGCTTTTAGAAAAAATACATTTTGAGTCGTGTATGGTGGGCTTCGTCTCTGTGGGCCATAGGGAAACACTAAAGCCCACAGCACAAGCAGCCCGATTAAGATGTGTCGGTTCTATGGGTCACCGCGGGCACGCGTCGAGGCTGGGTTTCGTTTAGTCCCACATGGCCAGACGAGAAGAACTTTGATCTCTTTAAATAGGGCTTCAACCGGCCTCATCATCGCCGGGCTTGGTGGCGCTAGCCTGTTACCGTAGATGAACGGGGCAACCAGAATTTGCAAGCCTCACATGGTGCACCGTGTGAGTGCAGCTCTCTGAAATCTCACTAGATTTAAGCAAGCGGACGTATATCCCTGTGGTGTACTGCTCCCGCAGCTTGTCTGGGGACTTTGGATTTAATTAAGCAAGCGGACCACTATCCCTGTACCGCTCCCGCAGCTTGTCTAGAAAATTCTTTTTCATTTTTTCATCTATTGAAATTTAGGATGCGTGCACCGATGCATCAGGCATGTGTATTGGGGAATGGGGAGAATATCACGTGATACCAAATTCGAAAAAATCAAATTTAAATCATTCCAAAAAATATATGAATGTTTGCAACACATGTGTCTACAAACCCTAAAAAATCCAGATCCAAATTTGATATACACATTGAGAAGCAAAAAAGACAAACCTGTTGTGAATAGTGTAGCTTTTCACACTTTTCATGTTTTTTTCTTTATCGACACTATTCATGCTGAATTTATCATGGAAGCATCTAAGTGATGGTATCATCTGCCATTCTCCCTTGTGTATTGCTCCTGCAGCTCGTCTAGTGAATTTTTTTTCCATTTTTTATCTATTGAAATTTATGATGCATTAGAAGTGTAAATATTCCTTTTTATGGTTCCGATATGCGGGGTTTGTTCGGCCGTAACCCGTGCGAGCCCGCAAAACGCGTGTTTTTTCTTCTTCTGAATTTGACACATATCTCATATATTACACAAAATTATGAATTTAAAAAACATAAAATGTCAATATTATGAATCCAAATGACAATAACAATTCAAATCACTGAAAAAAAACTAATAATTCAATACAACAATTGTCCCGAATACAACAAATGGTACCGACTGTCGGTGGCAAAACCGGCAGATCTCGGGTAGGGGGTCCCGAACTGTGCGTCTAAGGATCGATGGTAACAGGAGACAGGGGACACGATATTTACCCAGGTTCGGGCCCTCTTGATGGAGGTAATACCGTACTTCCTAGTTGATTGACTTTGATGAGTATAGGGGTTACAATAGTTGATCTACCACAAGATCGTAATGGCTAAACCCTAGAGGTCTAGCCTATATGATTATGATTGTGATTGCCTCTATGGACTAAACCCTCTAGTTTATATAGACACCGGAGGGGACTAGGGTTTGTACAGAGTCGATTTACAGAGAAAGAAATCTTCATATCCGCACGCTAAGCTTGCCTTCCACGCTAAGGAGAGTTCCATCCGAACACGGGGAAAGTCTTTCGTCTTGTATCTCCACGGCCCATTAGTCCGGCCCATATCACTTAGCCCGGACGCCCGAGGAGCCCATAATCCTAGACTCCCTCAGTAGCCCCTGAACTAGTCTTCAATGACGATGTGTCCGGCGCGCAGATTGTCTTCGACGTTGCAAGGCGGGTTCCTCCTCCGAACACTTCAAATCAGTTGATCGTCAGTACTATATTTGGCTCTGTACAACAGTCATACCTCTGAATTACAAGGGCAGAATACAGATAAGCTCTGTCTTCTGAAGATTTCACTAGTGAGACATTACGTCCGGCCATTTTATTACTTCAAACCATTTTTTGGCCTCCAGTTTCACGTTTCGAGACGCAACCACTGACATCACGTCTTGTCAAAGCAGAGATCGTGCCCCCTTATTACGGGATTTTCATCAATACGGGTTTGGGAAAACTAACCGTGCCATTTTGCACGACCCCTTGGAAATAGGCGAGCTTTAAGACTCATGGGGGACACATGATATTCACTGCCTTTATAAGGAGATAAGATTCCCCCTTTTTACCCCACGCCTTCCCCTTCCTTAGCACATCTGCCCTCAAGCTCCAGCGCCCAAGCTTCAATCCTCTTCGTTCCCAGAAAGTACTCCAGCCATGTCCGGATCCGGAGCGCAGGGCAAGTGGATGGCTTCCTCCGTCACGGAGAAAAACATCAAGGAACTCCGGGAAGCGGGGTACCTGGCCAAGGAGATCGCCCACCGGCTTCCAGCCAAAAAGCAGATCATCCCCACTCTAAAGCCCGGCGAGAGGGTAGTGTTTATCCCTCATTGTCTTCGCGGACTGGGGTTTCCCCTTCATCCTTTTGTCCGCGGCCTCATGTTTTACTACGGGCTAGATTTCCATGATCTAGCCCCAAATTCTTTCCTCAACATTTCGGCGTTTATCGTCGTATGCGAGGCATTCCTTCACATTTCCCGCCACTTCGGCCTATGGCTCAAGGTCTTCAATGTGAAGCCAAAAGTGGTGGATAGGCAGCAGGGCGGATTGCGGTGGCGCTATGGTGAGCAAACTTCCCAATGTCACTTGGCCCCAGGGCACCTTCGTGGAGACCGTGAAGGGATGGCAACAGGGGTGGTTCTATGTCACAGAGCCCCGTGACTCCACATGGGCTGCTCCTGCGGAGTTCAAGTCCGGACCCCAATGCGGCTGGCATCCTGGCTCAACAAGGGCCTGGACTGGGCGTCGTCTGACAAGGTAACGGTGCTGCAAAAGCGCATCAAGAGCATGGTAGATAAAAATACCAGCCTCGCCAGCGTGATCCAGGTGATGCTCTTCCGTCGAATTCTTCCCTGTCAGGCGTGTCAAGAGCCCATGTGGAAGTTCAACCCGGCCGGTCCCCGCACCTTGCAGCGGTTCTTCGGCACGAAGCATGAAGACATGTGGAAGTTGCTCTTCAAGACCAAGAAGTCATGTCCGGAGGCAACCGAAGACCTTGGCTACGACAGCATCCACGCCGCGACCCCCGTAAGTTCTTTGATAACCTTACTTTGCGAATCCAAGGAGCACACTAAACCCTTCATTTATTTTTGAAGGGCTGGAAGTAGAAAGCGGACCGGATTCACTGTCCGGCTCCGCTGCTCGAAGACCCAGCTATTCCTCTATTGACGAGGGTGCTAGTCCCGGCGCCGGAAAAGAAAGCCAAGGGGAAGGGCAAGGAGGCCAATGTAACACCCTCGATGCGACTATATCTCGCACGTGTCGAGGCACGACTTAGAGGCATAATCGCATTGAAGGCATATGTCGCAAGTTAGGCAATCTTCACAACATCCCATGTAATATAAATAATAAATGGGAGATAACATAGTTGGCTTACACTCGCCACGTCAATCAAGTACATAAATAACATTACATCAACCAAACACTCATGGCCCGACTACGGCGCCAAAATAAAAGATAACCCAACATGCGACACGGACCCAATCACCCCCAACTGGGCACCACTACTGATCATCGGGAAAGGAAACATAGTAACGTTGAGAGTCTTCGTCGAACTCCCACTTGAGCTCATACGCATCTGCTGGAGCGGAAACATCAGGCCCTGCATCTGGTGTAATAGTAATCTGTGAGCCACAGGGACTCAGCAATCTCGCACCCTCGCGATCAAGACTATTTAAGCTTAAAGGTATGACAGGGTAAAGATATGTGGAGCTGCAACAAGCGACTAGCAAATATGGTGGCTAACTTATTCGCAAAAGAGAGCGAGAAGAGGAGGCAAAGCGCGAGCGAGAAACTAGAGAACAACCTGCGCAAACATTACTCCAACACCGTGTCCACTTCCCGGACTCCACCGAGAAGAGGCCATCACGGTAACATACTCAGTTGATTCATTTTAATTAATTAAGGTTCAAGTTATCAAATCCCTGCAGGGGAGTCCCAACTTAGCCCATGACAAGCTCTCACGGTCAACGAAGGAATAGACCTCCTCCCAAGACGTTCCGATCAGACTCGGTATCTCGGTTACTCAAGACACCTCGACAGGTTAAAACAAGACCAGCAACACCGCCTGAATGTGCCGACAAATCCCGATAGGAGCTGCACATACTCTTTCTCAGGAAACACTCAGATGAACACTACGTACAACTAAAACCAACCCTCAAGTTTCCCCGAGGTGGCGCTGCAAGTGGCTCTATTTGGACCAACACTCAGAGGAGCACTGGCCCGGGGGGGTTAAAATAAGATGACCCTCGGGCTCCGGAAACCCAAGGGAAAAAGAGGCTAGGTGGCAAATGGTAAAACCAAGGTTGGGGATTGCTGGAAAAGCTTTAATCAAGGAAAAATATCAAGGGGTTCCCATTATAACCCAACCGCGTAAGGAACGCAAAATCCGGGAACATAACACCGATATGACGGAAACTAGGGAGGCAAGAGTGGAACAAAACACTAGGCGAGAGGCTGAGCCTTCCACCCTTTACCAAGTATATAGATGCATTAAGATAACAAGATAATATAATGATATCCCAACAAGTAAATAAATGTTCCAACAAGGAACGGCCTTCAATCTTCACCTGCAACTAGCAACGCTATAAGAGGGGCTGAGCAAAGCGGTAACATAGCCAATCAACGGTTTGCTAGGACATGGTGGGTTAGAGGTTTGACATGGCAATTTGGGAGGCTTGAAAGCAAGTGGTAGGCATCGTAGCATTGGCATAGCAAAAGAGCGAGCAAACTAGCATAGCAAAGATAGTAGTGATTTCGAGGGTATGATCATCTTGCCTGCACAGTTGTCAGAGTTGACTGGATCCTCGAAAGCAAACTCAACGGGCTCCTCGTTAGCGAACTCGTCTCCTGGCTCTACCCAAACAAGACAAACAAGCAACAAGGACACAATCAACCGCGTGCAAACTCAAACAACACAATGCAAAGATGATATGCTATGCGGGATGCGATGCGGGATGCAAAATGCAAGATATGACAGGAAATGCATGAACCTGGCCTCAACTTGGAAATCCAAGTGTGCCACTGGAAAGATGAGATGAAATCGCTTGAAAACGATATAAAGAACGCCGGAATCGGAGTTACGGTTTGGAAATGGCAAGCGATTCAAATATGACACCGGTCTGCGATTTACAGCAAGTAGCCATCTAAATGCAATGAGATGAACATGCTACAGCACCCAAACATGACAACAAAATATATGGCAGGGATGCATACAAGATGCTTAACAAAAGTCTAGCACTGAGCTACGGCCAATTCATCCATTAACAGGTTCAAACAAGCATGGCAAAAATGCATATGGCAAACAGATCTCAGACTTAGTGAAATTAACACTTGTCTGGAATTTCAGATCAGGTAGCCCTCTTCGAAGCAACAAAACTACAAGCTACAGGATATGAACATGGCAAAGTAAAGCATGGCCTGGAGCTACTCAAAGAGCTTAACTAAAGTCCCTTAGTGACCTTGTACCAAAAGGGGTCAGAAAATACAATTGCAAGCATGTGAACATAGCAAAAACATAATCAGTTTTCATACTTGGTGAAAACTGGAGCAAGCTGAAATATATCTCAAGTAGGCATGTTTACGAGCTCGATGCACTCACTATGACGCAAGTCACGGCAAGACAAGCATACACCCATCAATAAGGCACAAAATGCAATCTAGACATGGCAAGAACAATAGCATAGCATGCACGGATCAACTACAACATCATCGGCAAAATTGCAAACAAGTTGACAATCTGCCCAGATTCACAAAGTAGCAAAAGTAGAGCTCGATTGACTCAAGCTAGGGTGCTCCATAATTGCAAACAAAGACATGGATGGATAGAGCACTACAAGATTAACAAAACATCCTTACTGATCATCCTCAAAAGAGGCACAGATCACTAGGAAACAACAGGAACATATGGCATCATGAGATAAACAGCTCCAGGACTTGGTGAAATTACTAAGTCCCTGAAAACAGAATTAGCAAGTGCACTACTTTGCAAGCTTGCACTAGTCACCACACACATCAAAAAAATGCATGGGTTGCACCTCTGGAAATATGAAAAAACCCTTAACAAAACACATGTAGAGCATCAGGGCATATCATGCACACATTAATCATGGCAAAAATGACAAAAACCTAAATGGAGTAGCAGATCTGACAATTATCTCAAGTAGCCCTCTTGTAACAGCATTTCGGGCATCAAGATGAACTCAAATTAAAATGATGCAATGGAATGAAATGATGTACTCTCTGAGATGAACATTTTGATATGCTATATGCATGAAACGGAGGTACGGATGCAAAGTTACGGAGCCGAGAACATGAGCACATGGATCTGCAAATCCGAGGACTTGGACGAAAAATTGAACCTCTCCGGGACAGATCTAGGGTTTCGCCGGGTGAGGAATCCGAGGTTCGCCGGGATCCCGCCAGAGCTCTTGCCGTACGACGAGGGAGAGGACGGGCCGGCGGTTGGGGGCGACGCCGGCGCGCTCCGGCGGCGGCGCGCGAGGCGGCGGCTCGGGGCGGCGAGCTCGCCGGGCGGCGGGACGCGTGGCCGGGCGGCGGGAGGCGGCGCGGTCCGGGCGGCAGCGACCGGAGAAGGAGGCGAGGCGGCGCCGGGCTGCCGCGGCCTAGGAAGAAGGAGGCACGGGCGGCGGCTTCACCGGGCGGCGAGGCGAGGCGAGGTGGGCCTCGGGGGCCGGCCACGGGCCTCCCGGGCCTGGCGGCGGAGTGGAACGGCGGCGGAGGCGGGGCCAATGGTGGCGTGCCACGTGGCGGCGGCGGGGCGGACCGGACGTGTCCGTCGGTGGCGAGATGTGTCCGGTGCGTGCGAAGACGAATGGATCTAGGGTTTCGGAGGGGAAGGAGAAGGAGATTTTCGGGGGATCTTTAAATAGGCATAGGAGGAGCTAGGAGAGTCCAAATGAGGTGCGGTTTTCGGCCACGCGATCGTGATCGAACGCTCTAGATGATGGAGCAGAGATAGGTGGGTTTTGGGCCAAATTGGAGGGGTGTTGCGCTGCAACACACACGAGGCCTTTTCGGTCCCTCGGTTAACCGTTGGAGTATCAAACGAAGTCCAAATGATACGAAACTTGACAGACGGTCTACCGGTAGTAAAGCAAGGCCGCTTGGCAAGTCTCGGTCCAATCCGGAAATGTTTAATCCCCACACACGAAAGAAAGCTAGAAATGGCCACCGGAGGAGAACGAAGCGCCGGAATGCAAAACGGACAACGGGGAAAATGCTCGAATGCATGAGACGAACACGTATGCAGATGCAATGCACATGATGACATGATATGAGATGCATGACAATGACAACAACACACGGAGACAAAAACCCGAACCCGAGAAAATAAAATAACTTAAGGCCAGAAACGACAAGAGTTGGAGTACATATTGGGTAAATCATATCCGGGGTGTTACAACACTCCACCACTACGAAAGGATCTCGTACCGAGATCTAGGACTGAAAGAACGCCGGGTACTCAGAACGGAGGTGATCCTCGCGTTCCCAGGTAGCTTCACGGTCGGAATGGTGTGACCACTTGACTTTGAGAAATTTGATTGACTTGTTGCGAGTCTTGCGTTCAGTCTCTTCAAGAATAGCAACTGGGTGCTCACGATAAGAGAGATCTTCTTGGAGCTCAATGTCCTCGAACTTGATGGTGCGGTCAGGAGTCTTGAAGCACTTTCGGAGCTGAGAGACATGGAACACGTCATGAACATTTGCAAAGTTTGAAGGAAGCTCGAGTTGATAGGCGAGGTCGCCTCTCTTGCTGACAATCTTGAAAGGTCCCACGTATCTAGGAGCAAGCTTCCCTTTGATACCGAAGCGACGAGTACCTTTTATAGGAGAGACGCGGAGGTAAACATGATCTCCGATCTCGAAAGCCAAATCACGGTGCTTACTATCATAGTAGCTCTTCTGGCGAGATTGGGCTGCTTTGAGGTTATCACAAATGACTTTGCACATTTCTTCTGCCTCTGTGATTAAGTCATTACCCAAAAGCTGACGTTCACCGGTTTCAGACCAGTTGAGAGGGGTACGGCACTTCCTGCCATACAGAATTTCAAATGGGGCCTTGCCCGAACTTGCTTGAAAACTGTTGTTGTAGGAGAATTCAGCATAAGGAAGACAATCCTCCCACTTCATGTCGAAGGAGATCACACAAGCCCTGAGCATATCTTTAAGAATCTGGTTGACACGCTCGACTTGACCGCTAGTTTGAGGATGGAAAGCTGTGCTGAAGCGGATGTTCGTGCCCATGGCCTTCTGAAAAGAATCCCGAAACTTCGAGGTAAAGATGCTGCCACGGTCTGAAGAGATCACTTGTGGAATACCGTGCAGAGAAACAATACGAGAGGTATAGAGTTCCGCCAATTGAGCTGTAGTGATCGACTCTTTGATAGGCAGAAAGTGAGCCACTTTGGTGAGTTTATCGATGACAACGAATATAGCATCATTGCCACGCTTGGACTTTGGAAACCCAGTCACGAAGTCCATTTCAATGTGGTCAAACTTCCATTCTGGAATGGCAAGAGGTTGGAGGAGACCTGCTGGCCTTTGGTGTTCTGCCTTCACTCTTCTGCAGACATCACATTCATTCACGAATTGAGCGATCTCGCGCTTCATTCGAGTCCACCAATAAGCTTGCTTAAGGTCCTGATACATCTTCGTGCTCCCAGGGTGGATGGAGAGGAGAGAATTGTGAGCCTCGTTCATGATCACTTTACGGAGGTCACCTTTGGGTACAACAATACGATCCTCGAAGAAGAGAGTGTCCTTGTCATCAAGGCGGTAGCACTTGTACTAGGGCTGACTCTTGGCAATCCCAATCTTCACCTTTTTCACCATAGCATCAAGAAGCTGGGCTTGGCGAATCTGGTCTTCTAAGGTAGGAGAGACTAGAAGGTTGGCGAGGAAACCTTGAGGAACAACTTGCAGATTAAGTTTGCGGAAAGCTTCACAAAGCTCGGGTTGATAAGGCTTGAGAATCAGACTGTTGCAGTAAGCTTTCCTGCTCAATGCGTCAGCAATCACATTGGCCTTACCTGGAGTATACTCGACACTCGGATTATACTCTTGAATCATTTCGACCCATCGAGTTTGCCTGAGGTTGAGATTAGGCTGAGTGAAGATGTACTTGAGACTCTTGTGATCAGTGAAAATGTCCAGTTTTCTTCCCAATAGAAGATGTCTCCAAGTCAAAAGAGCGTGCACAACTGCCGCCAACTCGAGATCATGAGTGGGGTAGTTCTTCTCATTAGGCTTCAACTGGCGAGATGTATAAGCAACAACTTTCTTCTCTTGCATCAATACTGCGCCAAGACCTTGGAGAGAGGCATCACAAAAGACCTCGTACGGCTTGGATTCATCAGGCGGAGTCAGAACTGGAGCAGTGATCAATTTCTCTTTCAAAGTGTTGAAAGCAATGTCACACTCCGGAGACCGAACGTACTTGACGTGCTTCTGAAGAAGATTTGAGAGAGGCTTCGCGATCTTAGAAAACTTTTCAACGAATCTTCGGCAATAGCTTGCGAGACCGAGGAAGCTACGGAGTTGCTTCACATTCTGAGGAGGTTCCCAATTCACAATTGCAGACACCTTCTCAGGATTCACGGCAATGCCCTTGGCAGAGATGATATGACCAAGATAAAGAACCTCATCGAGCCAAAATTCACACTTGGAGAACTTGGCGTAGAGCTGATGTTCTCTGAGCTTATCAAGAACCAAACGCAAGTGCTTGGCATGATCTTCCTTGTTCTTGGAGAAAACTAGAATGTCGTCGAGATAGACCAAAAGGAAGTCATTGGTGTAGGCGTTGAAGATGAAGTTCATCATGCGACAGAACGTCGGAGGAGTGTTGATGAGGCCAAAAGACATGACAGTGTATTCATATGAACCAAAGCTTGTTCTGAAAGCCGTCTTGGGAATATCTTGCTCACGGATTCGAATCTGATGATAACCCATACGGAGATCAAGCTTGGAGAATACTCGAGCACCTTTGAGTTGTTCGAACAGCTCATTGATGTTGGGAAATGGGTATTTGTTCTTGATGGTCTTCTTATTCACTGAACGGTAATCAACACAAAGTCGGTCCGTTCCATCCTTCTTCTTCACAAAAAGAACACCACAACCCCACGGAGAAGAACTAGGCCGGATGAGACCCATTTTCTCTTGAATATCGAGTTGCTTCTTCAGCTCCTTCAACTCTTCAGGTCCGAGTTTGTAAGGACGTTTGCACACAGGTTCCGTGCCAGGCTCAAGATCAATAACGAATTCAACTGGCCGGTGCGGAGGCATTCCTGGTAGCTCTTCTGGAAAAATGTCTTGATATTCGCAAACGACTGGAATTTGCGAGATAGCATCGAGTTCACCCTTCTCATTGAGAGAAAACAGACGGATGGTATCGTCCCGAGCGGCAAAGATAATTACATCCTCAGAAGAATGAGTCAATTGAATCTGCCTGGCAGCACAATCAAGATGTGCCTTGTGCTTAGAAAGCCAATCCATCCCGAGAATAAGATCAATATCCGAGTTACCAAGAACCACCGGAGAAGAGAGAAACTTGTAGTCACCCAAAGTGATAGAGACATCCGGGACGCAATTGTTAGAAGTCATTTGCTTGCCCGGAGACACAATCTTCAACGGAACAAGAATCCTTTCGGTCACAAAATCATGCTTGGCCACAAATGGAGTTGAAATAAAAGAAAGCGATGCACCAGTGTCAAAAAGAACTTTTGCAGGAACATCGTTAACAGGAAGGTTACCCATAATCACATCTGGTGAGTCCTCTGCCTGAGCTGCATTCAGCAAATTGACCTTGGCGTGCTTGGGATTATGCTTGACCACAGCTGTACTTGCCGATCTGACAGGAGGAGGAGGAGGAAGACGCCTCTGGTTGAAACACTTGTTGGCATAGTGACCCTTCTGTTGGCACTTGTTGCACGTGACCTCTGAAAGCGGACGGTGATACGGAGCACTCGATCTTGGAGCTTGAGACGAAGTCTTGTTCTGAAAGCTAGGGTTGGGTGGGTGGGAAGAGCCACTGCCACCTTTGCTCTTCTGTTGATACGGCTGACGGAACGGAGGAGGAGGAAGCCAATACTTCTGCTGCTTGGCCACTTGAGTAGAGGAAGAAGGAGTAACATCTCTGACTCACTTCTTGGAAGCATCACACCTCAACTGAGCAGCCTCTTGCTTCAGTGCCATGTTGTAGAACTCATCGTATCTCAAGGGCTCAAAGAGAACAAGAGCTAGCTGAATTTCTTCTCTGAGACCACCCCTGAATTGATATATCATGCTCTTCTCATCAGGGACGTCCTGCTTGGCAAAGCGGGCGAGCTTCTGAAACAACTTGTTGTAGTCATAGACAGACAAAGAGCCTTGCTTCAGTTTGCGGAATTCCTCACGCTTGCTTTCAACCACGCTCTGCGGAATATGATGAGCTCGGAAATCTCGACGGAAATCATCCCAAGTGATAACACGTCCACCTCTGGAGTCCTTGTACTGCTGGAACCATTCTGCAGCTTGATCCTTGAGTTGGAAGGAAGCGAACTTGACAAAGTCCTCAGGCCTGACGTTACTGCACTCGAAATGCTTGCACAGATCCACAAGCCAATCATCAGCATCGGTTGCCTCAACACAATTGCTGAAAGTCTTTGGCCCGTTAGCAAGGAACTGGTTGAGTGTAGCAAAGTGATTCTGATTGTTGCCTTGATTCCCTTGGTTGCCTTGATTACGCTCTTGGAGAATTTGCATGATCAACTGTGTGTTTTCATTGGTTGCGGCCATCACAGCTTGCCATGCCTCCGGAGGAGGTGGAGGTGGTGGCGGATCAGGATACGGAGTCGTGCGCATTGGAGGAGCCATCCTGAAGAGGTTGACCACCATTAGCACATTGACAGACAAATATTGAAGCTGAATCCAACGGAATGAAAATGGACAACATATAGTCTTCACATCCGAACAAAATGAACGAATGCATTCCTCTTGAAATGGTCACATATCCATAAATTGAGAAGCCACGTAGAATTAAGGTAGAGAAATAAATCAACAAGGTACGGATCAAGAACGAATAATAGGTAAGAAATCCCAATCTCAAACCAATATCCGTGGAAGAAAAACTAGAGCTACTAGAATTCCCACCTATGAAACTCCCGAACCTTTCCGGTTATGCAATCAGGTGTTGGGGATACAGGGGAAGCATAATATCTCACCCAAACTAGCAAATCCTACATCCAGCTGTATCCATCCTTCAACACATAACCAAGAAACCTTCGGAAACCATCTACCTCAACCTTCAAAAAGCATCCGTTATACAAGTTATGGCGATACTCCCGAACTCCCGCCCCAGTACTGGGTGGCGTCGAGGTTATCTCACCAACGAACTGCATAAAAGAGATTTTCGATGTCGGCGTACTAAACTCAGGTATTCCAGAACTGCAACGATAAAATTATGATGACAACACCTCAGAGCTCAACTCCCCGGGACACTTCCACTAAACCCCTGACAGGAGGCACCAAGACAATGTTCTCATCATAAAACCATCGGAACGATTCCAAGATACCCGCGTGATCCTAAAAAAAAATTTAGTGAAATTTGAGAAGAGAAGAGTCAAAACTCTACGTCAGGATGCCTTACCAGAGCGATGAGGAGACTGGGAAGTAAAAAGAATTCCTAAACTCTCCGATATATAATTCCTAAAGACTCAAAACATTTTTCTAGACACAACTCGGCCGCTAAAAACGATCAAGCAATGGGGCTCCTAAGGTCGGGGAAGGCTCTGATTACCAACTTGTAACACCCTCGATGCGACTATAGCTCCCACGTGTCGAGGCACGACTTAGAGACATAATCGCATTGAAGGCATATGTCGCAAGTTAGGCAATCTTCACAAACATCCCATGTAATATAATAAAAGGGGAGTAACATAGTTGGCTTACACTCGCCCACGTCAATCAAGTACATAAATAACATTACATCAACCAAACACTCATGGCCCGACTACGGCGCCAAAATAAAAGATAACCCAACATGCGACACGGACCCAATCACCCCCAACTGGGCACCACTACTGATCATCGGGAAAGGAAACATAGTAACGTTGAGAGTCTTCGTCGAACTCCCACTTGAGCTCATACGCGTCTGCTGGAGCGGAAACATCAGGCCCTGCATCTGGTGTAATAGTAATCTATGAGCCACAGGGACTCAGCAATCTCGCACCCTCGCGATCAAGACTATTTAAGCTTAAAGGTATGACAGGGTAAAGATATGTGGAGCTGCAGCAAGCGACTAGTAAATATGGTGGCTAACTTATTCGCAAAAGAGAGCGAGAAGAGGAGGCAAAGAGCGAGCGAGAAACTAGAGAACAACCTGCGCAAACATTACTCCAACACCGTGTCCACTTCCCGGACTCTGCCGAGAAGAGGCCATCACGGTAACATACTCAGTTGATTCATTTTAATTAATTAAGGTTCAAGTTATCTACAACCGGACATTAACAAATTCCCATCTGCACATAACCGCGGGCACGGGTTTCGAAAGTTCAAATCCCTGCAGGGGAGTCCCAACTTCGCCCATGACAAGCTCTCACGGTCAATGAAGGAATAGACCTCCTCCCAAGACGTTCCGATCAGACTCGGTATCTCGGTTACTCAAGACACCTCGACAGGTTAAAACAAGACCAGCAACACCGGCCGAATGTGCCGACAAATCCCGATAGGAGCTGCACATATCTCTTTCTCAGGGAACACTCAGATGAACACTACGTACAACTAAAACCAACCCTCAAGTTGCCCTGAGGTGGCGCTGCAAGTGGCTCTATTTGGACCAACACTCAGAGGAGCACTGGCCCGGGGGGGTTAAAATAAGATGACCCTCGGGCTCCGGAAACCCAAGGGAAAAAGAGGCTAGGTGGCAAATGGTAAAACCAAGGTTGGGCATTGCTGGAAAAGCTTTAATCAAGGCAAAATATCAAGGGGTTCCCATTATAACCCAACCGCGTAAGGAACGCAAAATCCGGGAACATAACACCGATATGACGGAAACTAGGGCGGCAAGAGTGGAACCCAAAACTGTAACACCCCGGATGTAACTTTCCCAATTTGTACTCCAACTCTTGCCATTTCCGGCGTTAAGTTATATTTATTTCCTCGGGTTCGGGTTTTTGTCTCCGTGTGATGTTGTCGTTGTCATGCATCTCATATCATGTCATCATGTGCATTGCATTTGCATACGTGTTCGTCTCATGCATTCGAGCATTTTCCCCGTTGTCCGTTTTGCATTCCGGCGCTCCGTTCTCCTCCGGTGGTCATTTCTAGCTATCTTTCGTGTGTGGGGATTAAACATTTCCGGATTGGACCAAGACTTGCCAAGCAGCCTTGGTTTACTACCGGTAGACCGCCTGTCAAGTTTCGTACCATTTGGACTTCGTTTGGTACTCCAACGGTTAACCGAGGGACCGAAAAGGCCTCGTGTGTGTTGCAGCCCAACACCCCTCCAATTTGGCCTAAAACCTGCCTAACTCTGCTCCATATCCTAGAGCGTTCGATCACGATCGTGTGGCCGAAAACCGCTCCTCATTTGGACTCTCCTAGCTTATGCCTATTTAAAGACCCCTCCGTTTTCGGATCTCCCCTCTCCCCGAAACCCTAAAAATTCATCCCTCCGCCGCCGGACATGTCCGGCTCCTAGCGGACGAAATCGCCGCCGCCACCCCACGCCAATCGCGCGCCAACACGTGGCACTCGTCGCCTCCCACCACCGCCGGCCCGCGGAGCCCGATCCGGGCCCCCGTGAGCCTACGTCGCCCCGCCGCCTCCTCCCAGCTCCGCGCCGCCTCTCCCTCGCGGCCGGCCGCCGGCGCCGCCGCGCGCCATTACCGGCCCCCGCCGCCGCCCGCAACTTTGGTGGCCGGAGCCTCAAGTCCCGCACCGCCCCGTCCTTCGACTCCGGTGGCCGGAGCCGCAAGCCGCGCCACCGCGGCGTCCTTCCCCGCCGGCGACGTCCTCCCCGGCCGCCGCCCGCGTCCGGTCCGGCGAGCTCCCTCCTCTCCGGCGAGACCCCGACGCCGGCGACCTCGGACCCGCCTCCCGTGAACAGTGCAGCGCCGCGCCTCGGTTTCCGTGCGAACCCTAGATCCAGATCCAGAGGTTGTTTTTTTTGCTAAGTCCCTAGATTTTTACTCCATATGGTCCTGTTCGAGGCCCCGTAACTTTGCATCCGTAGCTCCGATTTGGGCATATAGCATATCAAAATGTTTGCCTCGACGAGTACATCATTTCATTCCATTGCATCATTTTTATTTGAGTACATCTTGATGCCCGAAATGCTGTTAGAAGAAGGCTTCGTGAGTTAATTGTCAGATCTGCTAGTTCATCTTAGAGTTTTGTCATTTTTGCCATGATTGTTGTGTGTATGCTATGCTTGTAAGTCCTTCATATGTTTTGTTAAGGATTGTGTTATCTTTCCAGAGGTGCAACCCATGCATTTTTAGGATGTGTATGGTGACTTGTGCAAGCTTGCAAAGTGAGGCACCCGGTAAATCTGTTTTCAGGGACTTAGTAGTTTCACTAAGTCTGGGATTATTTAGTTCATGATGCCATATGTTCAGCTTGTTTCCTAGTGATACGTTCCTCTTTTGAGGATGATCAGTAAAGGAGTTTTGTTAATCTTGTTATGCTCTATCCATACATGTCTTTACTTGCAATTATGGAGCACCCTACCTTGAGTCAATCGAGCTCTACTTTTGCTTCGTGGTGAATCTGGGCAGGTCGTCAACTCATTTGCGATTTTGCCGATGCTATTGTAGTTAATCCGTGCATGCTATGCCATTGTTCTTGCCATGTATAGCTAGATTTTTGTGCCTTCTTAATGGATGTATGCTTGCCTTGCCATGAATTTCACCGTAGTGAGTGCATCGAGCTTGTTTACATGCCTTCATGAGTTATATTTCAGCATGTCTCAGTTTTCATCAAGTCTGAAAACTGATTGTGTTTTAGCTATGTTCGTGGGCTTGTTAGTATATTTTGTGAACCCTTTTGGCCCCAGGTCACTTTGGCTATTTTGTTAAGCTTGTTGATTAACTCCATGCCATGTTCTTACTTGTCTTAATCAGGTCATGTATCATGTTGTTTTGCTGCTCCGAAGAGGGCTTCGTGATCTGAAATTTCAGACAAGTGTTAATTTCACTAAGTCTGAAATCTGTTTTGCATTTGCGTTTTTGACATGCTTGTTTGAACCTCATAATGGATGAATTGGCCGTAGCTCAGTGCTAATCTTTTGTTAAGCATCTTGTGTGCATCCCTGCCATGCATTTTGTTGTCATGTTTGGGTGCTGTAGCATGTTAATATCATTGCATTTAGATGCGTACTTGCTGTAAACCGCAGACCGGTGTCATTTTTGAAACGCTTGCCATTTCCAAACCGTAACTCCGATTCCGATGATCTTTATATCGTTTTCAAGCGATTTCATCCAATCTTTCCAGTGGCACACTTGGTTTTCCAAGTTGAGGCCAGGTTCATGCATTTCCTGTCATATCATGCATTTTGCATCCCGCATCGCATCCCGCATAGCATATCATCATTGCATCGTATCGCTTGATCCTTGCACGTGGTTGATTGTGTCTTTGTTACTTGTTTGTCTTTCTTGGGTAGAGCCGGGAGACGAGTTCGCTACCGAGGAGCCCGTTGAGTTTGCTTGTGAGGATCCAGTCAACTCTGACAACTGTGCAGGCAAGATGATCATACCCTCGAAATCACTACTATCTTTGTTATGCTAGTTTGCTCGCTCTTTTGCTATGCCATTGCTACGATGCCTACCACTTGCTTGTCAGCCTCCCAAATTGCCATGTCAAACCTCTAACCCACCATTGTCCTAGCAAACCGTTGATTGGCTATGTTACCGCTTTGCTCAGCCCCTCTTATAGCGTTGCTAGTTGCAGGTGAAGTTTGGAGGCCGTTCCTTATTGGGACATTTATTTACTTGTTGGGATATCATTATATTGCCTTGTTATCTTAATGCATCTATATACTTGGTAAAGGGTGGAAGGCTCGGCCTCTCGCCTAGTGTTTTGTTCCACTCTTGCCGCCCTAGTTTCCGTCATATCGGTGTTATGTTCCCGGATTTTGCGTTCCTTACGCGGTTGGGTTATAATGGGAACCCCTTGATATTTCGCCTTGACTTAAAGCCAATCGAACATCCCTGTTGGTGTGATTGGCCGGCTTTTCGGGGGTGCCATGTATCTAGCACAAGCGGTCGAGTATACGGTCCAAACTGGACGGGCCCCTAGGATTCCTTTTAAATGGCTTTTTCCGCTGACCGGATTTAGAGCCTCTGAATCCGGCATTAACTGCCGTATCCTTAGCATTGTCGCCGTTAATGCGGCACTTCTGCTTGTTGCGACGCGACCTGCCACTACTGTCCCTGGTATCCGAATTACCAGGGTTCTTGGTCATATTGTTGCTACGAGCAAGCCAGCTGTCTTCTCCCGCGCAAAAGCGGGTCATGAGTGTCGTAAGTGCTGCCATAGACTTCGGCTTTTCCTGTCCAAGGTGCCGGGCAAGCCACTCGTCACGGATATTGTGCTTGAAGGCTGCTAGGGCCTCAGCGTCCGGACAGTCGACTATTTGATTTTTCTTTGTTAGGAACCGTGTACAGAATTGCCTGGCCGATTCCTCTGGCTGCTGAATTACGTGACTTAGGTCATCGGCGTCTGGGTGTCGCACATAAGTGCCCTGGAAATTATCGAGGAATGCGGCTTCCAGGTCCTCCCAACAACTAATTGATCCTGTTGGCAAGCTATTAAGCCAATGCCGAGCTGGTCCTTTAAGCTTGAGTGGGAGGTATTTGATGGCGTGGAAATCATCGCCGCGGGCCATGTGGATATGAAGGAGATAATCCTCGATCCATACCGCAGGATCTGTTGTGCCATCATATGATTTGATGTTTACGGGTTTGAAACCCTCGGGGATTTGATGATCCATTATCTCGTCTGTGAAGCATAGTGGGTGTGTGGCGCCTCTGTACTGGGCTATATCACGACGTAGCTCCAATGAGCTTTGTCTACTGTGTTCGGCCCTGCCGAATTTGTGGCCGGCGTGACGGTTACCGTCTCGAGCCGTGGGGCGCCCGTGCGATCCGTAGATCGATCTTGTTTGCCTTGCCTTGTCCTCCAACATATCTCGTAAGCCCGGCGCATATTCCCGTGCCTTGGTACGGGGTGCGGCTTGAGTGGAGGGCCGAGAGGCCTCTCTGTCGCGGCCACGAGGTGGCCGGTCGGGCGCATCAAGTGCTTCCTCCTCTAATCGGGGTAGCAACCTGCGCTTTGGGTAGCTCTTGGAGGGGCGTTCGAGTTTTTGCTCTTCGGCCGCAAGGACTTCAGTCCATCTGTTGACTAGCAAATCTTGATCAGCTCTAAGCTGTTGCTGTTTTTTCTTGAGGCTTCTTGCCGTGGCCATAAGCCTGCGTTGAAAATGCTCTTGCTCGACGGGATCCTCTGGCACGACGAATTCGTCGTCGTCGAGGCTCGCCTCGTCTTCGGAGGGAGGCATATAATTATCGTCCTCGACCTCTCTGTCTGCCGCTCTCTCATGAGGGCTGGTTTCTCCATCCTCCTGTGCTAAATCTTGCTGGAGGGGGTTTTCTTTGGCGCTTTCCGGAGTATTATTATCTCCCGTGCTGGAATCACCGTATTTGTTTTGGCGGGATTTTGAGCGGCGCCGCTGACGCCGGCGCTTAGGCTGTTTCTTGGAGGGGTCATCCTCCGCTGTTCCATCGCCATCTCCTTCTTTTGGGGTGTCCACCATGTATATGTCATATGACGAGGTGGCTTTTCCAGGGCCTGATAGGCGCTGGTTCTTCATCGTCTCCTTCATCGGCGTCCATACCGTCGATGTCTTCGAAGTCGAATTCGAGCATGTCGGTTAAGTCGTCGGCAGTGGCTACAAAGTGGGTGGTGGGTGGGCTTTGAATTTCTTCATCGTCTGAATCCCAACATTGCTGACCGTAGTCCGGCCAGGGCTCTCCTGATAAAGAGAGAGACTTCAGTGTCTTCAGAATATCGCCGAAAGGCGAGTGCTGAAAGATGTCCGCGGCAGTAAACTCCATGATCGGCGCCCAATCGGATTCGATCGGCAGGGGCGCGGAGGGTTCGGAGTCCGGAGAGGAGTCCGGCTCCTTGGAGTCACGAGTCTCGCAGAGTGCGGGGCTGGTGTTCGGCTCGATCGCCGTTGGGATCGCAGCCCCCAAGGCGGCGCCCAACCACCCATCCTCGATCAGCGCAGTTGGCTCCGAATTAAGGGTTGAAGCCGATTCGGGTGCGGCCTCCAGGGCACTGTTCAGCGGCAGAGCTAGATCATGCTCATCGTGACAGTGCGGCGCGCTCGGCAGTGGCTCGAATCCGTCGAAGATCAAGTCCCCGCGGATGTCAGCCGTGTAGTTTAAGCTTCCAAATCTGACCTGACGGCCAGGGGCATAGCTTTCGATCTGCTCCAGATGGCCAAGTGAATTGTCCCACAATGTGAAGCCGCCGAAGACGAAGATCTGTCCGAGGAGGAAGGTCTCACCCTGGACTGCATCGCCATTGATGATCGTAGGAGCCATCAAGCCTGACGACGATGACACAGAGGAACTCTCAATGAAAGCACCAATGTCGGTGTCAAAACCGGCGGATCTCGGGTAGGGGATCCCGAACTGTGCGTCTAGGCCGGATGGTAACAGGAGGCAAGGGACACGAAGTTTTACCCAGGTTCGGGCCCTCTCGATGGAGGTAAAACCCTACGTCATGCTTGATTGATATTGATGATATGAGTAGTACAAGAGTAGATCTACCACGAGATCGAAGAGGCTAAACCCTAGAAGCTAGCCTATGGTATGATTGTTGTTGTGTATATTGTCCTATGGACTAAAAACCCTCCGGTTTATATAGACACCGGAGAGGGTTAGGGTTACACAAAGTCGGTTAGAATGGTAGGAGATCTGCATATCCGTATCGCCAAGCTTGCCTTCCACGCCAAGGAAAGTCCCTTCCGGACACGGGACGAAGTCTTCAATCTTGTATCTTCATAGTCCAGGAGTCCGGCTGAAGGTATAGTCCGGCCATCCGGACACCCCCTAATCCAGGACTCCCTCAGGGAGGGTTGACAAGAGATAACTATCAGTGACAACCACGGTCGTTGTCGCCTCAGCGGTAGTCATAGCAGTGCAACTCCTTGGACCTTCTTCTTCTTCTTCTTCTTCTTCCATGACACACACTTTTCCCATTCATTTCTCTTGCTTAGCGGTGAAAGGGGCAACGTCATACAGTCACACATATTTCTAGATTCTTGCTACGATGAGCTCCCAGGACCATTGGATTCGATGTTGGTAAGCCCGTGATGGTCGGATCCTGACAACAGTGAGTCGAGTCTGCCAAATGAACATGTGGGTGTCAAGAGAGGGATCTACTCAGACATCATGGCGGCGAGACGAAGATGTTTCAAAGCACTGGTTGGTTTCCATGCGTGATTCGAGGGAGGACCAAGGGGATCGTCACTTTCCCAAAAGATAGGCAAGTGTGACTTGAAATTGGGGAGAATAAAATTAGGCGAGGAGATCAGGGAGCTGCTAGAGACATGTTGTGTGCTTTCTTCATCACGCGGGAGTGACCGGGTCGCTCCAGACCCTTTTATTTTTAGAAATTAAATCTAGACATATTTTTTTGATAAAAAATATTAGATCAACACAACATTGGACATAACCAAATATAGGGCAAGTGAACTCATCGACGTGG
This sequence comes from Triticum urartu, assembly GCF_003073215.2. Lineage (NCBI taxonomy): Eukaryota > Viridiplantae > Streptophyta > Magnoliopsida > Poales > Poaceae > Triticum > Triticum urartu. Next base: position 72,915,283 of record NC_053024.1, on the reverse strand, counting down.
AAACAACACTAATTAGGGACAGATCGTGAGTACAACTATATGCCTCCAAATTATCATCGAAGCTGTGACTGAATATATCGTTGCCGCACCATTGTAATTCACACGAATGCGGGACAACATCAAGAAATCGGACCATCGAACTACCTGCAAAGACTTGTAAAGGAACAAGTAGATCGCCGCATGAGATGAAGATTAGCAATCGTAATAAGCATATCAACAAGAGACCACCCCGATCTAGATAGACATCCACGTAGGAGGTAAACGGCGCGCCATTTAAGCCCGTTTAAACCAACTTATCGATCTAACAGTTTAAGAAAAAATTGCTAAACAAAATGCTATTCCTCCGCCCCAAAATATAAGATAATTTTTGATACTATCATAATGTTGTAAAAAGTGATCTTATAGAAGTATGAACGGCCGCCATGCACGTGCGTTTGAACGGCTATCGAAACCTGTACGTCAAACACCCCGCCCGGACAGCCGATCTCGGCCGTTGAAGGCGCCCACGGTACACCGCAAATAGTCCAAGTGTCCAACGCTCTTCCACGACCCCACACCCACCTCCCTCGCCGGGCCCCACACACCCTCGACCCACTGCCGAGCGAGCACCAAACCAAACTCCATTTAAGGAACCAGCTCAAGCTCCAGAGCCTCGTCCCAAAGACTCCACACACACGCCTCACAGAAGCCCAGAGCATAGCAGAGCAGAGCCGAGCGGGAGCGGCCATGGCGTCGTCGAGCTTCAAGGTGACGCGGATCTCGGAGGGCGCGGTGAAGCCGGCGTCGGAGACGCCCGACCACACGCTGCCGCTGGCGTGGGTGGACCGGTACCCGACCCACCGGGGCCTGGTGGAGTCGATGCACATCTTCCGGTCCGGCGCCGACGCGGCCCCCGCCGTGATCCGCGAGGCGCTGGGCAAGGCGCTCGCCTTCTTCTACCCGCTGGCGGGCCGCATCGTGGAGCAGCCGGAGAAGGGGTGCCCCGCCATCCGCTGCACCGCCGACGGCGTCTACTTCGCGGAGGCCGTGGCCGAGTGCAGCCTGGAGGACGTGCGGTTCCTGGAGCGCCCCCTGCTGCTCCCCAAGGAGGACCTCGTCCCCTACCCCGCCGCCGACCTCTGGGGCGTCGAGCCCCACAACACCATCATGATGATGCAGGTATGCACATGCTCCCACCGACCACGCCGGCGGCTGGCCGGCCGCCGTGATTCTTAAGCTAAATCGCTCGCCGTAGCATCGTTGATCCGGTCGCGTGAGGAGAGAGAGCTAGATCCGCGCGCGCGGGGGTAGATCTGGGGAGCAGAGGCGATAAGTCAAAAGCTGATGGGTGGATGGATGGCGTCGTCGTGGGAAGCTTCTCCCATTTTCCCCTTCGACGCGTCGTGGGTAGGTAGTGGCGAGTGGAGACGATTGGTTGACGGTGTCGGTCGGGGAGGCTGTCACGCGGCCCCCACCGGCGTCACCCATCATCGGTCTTCGTAAAGGTGATTACGACCTCGCACGGAGCAATTAACGGCTACCCGGAGTTGACGTGGCCGGAGTTACCCGGAGTGGTGAAGCCGAGAGCTCGTGGTGTGTGCCTGTGAAGTGTGAGGCATACTGCCGTGATTGGCAACGGCAGGCTTGCCACTTTCGTCCTTAGGACAGGGTTAGCTGAGCCGTTGCTGTGACGCCATCGACTAGGTTGAGTACTCCGATAAGAATGCCGGACGCCGGCGGCGGTCGGCGAGGCGAGATCGCGAAATCCCGGCGTTTCAGGCGAGGCGGCCGAGCGCGGCCACGGGGTGCCTCCCTCGCGGCGCCACTGCGTCACTGCACTTTTGTTCTGTTGCGGGTTGCGTGTGCGTAATGCCGCCGCTGCCTGCGACGGTACGTGCCACCAAGCACGACTTTGCTTCGACCTCAGGCGATTACGCGGCGTGCTACGGTGGTGGGCAGTGATTAGGTAGAACCGCACTCGCGTACGTAGGGGAGGATTCCGTCCATCATTCCGATCATTCCGGGGCTGAAAGTGACCGCCATGGGACGAGGCCGGAGCTGCCGAATTTTGTTTGACCTCTCTAGGCGTACTGAATCGGACTTGTTGGCGAGCACCCCCCCCCCCCCCCCCCCCCCCCCCCCCAAGCAGTTGTCTTAATCAGGATTAGTTTCAGCCTCGCAGCTTAATTATTATGCGGTCACAGACAGAGATGTACTGCCAGAATATGCCGATGTGCCTGTAGGTGTAGGTGTTGTCCTTGCCAGACAGGTGGTGTCTGTCTGAATGTGTGTGTTGCTTCGAAGCCAAGGGTTTTTCGTCCGAGAGCCCATCCACTCCTCTGCTTTTGTTGCCCACCGACTGGTGCAGGTCAGTGAGGTTGTTTTTCTCGAATATGGTCAGTGAGGTTGTTGGAGAGGACCGATCTTCGTCGAGCACGATGATCAGATTGCAGCAATTTTCGCTCAATCTCTCTTGGTGTTTTGTTCGTGCATCCCTGTCGCCCGTACCTTGATATGCATGGCTCGGCAGAAAGTGCCGAATTCCGTCATGATTGCCAACTCATATTTTTCGACGAGGACAGCCTACTGGAATTATGGGAGCATCTACAGGATGTTGGTTTGGCACTACAACAAATCCAGAGCTGACATTCAAACTTATTATTTACATGGTTCCAGATCACGAAGTTCACCTGCGGCGGGTTCGTGATGGGCCTGCGGTTCAACCACGCGTCCGCGGACGGCATGGGCGCGGCGCAGTTCATCAAGGCGGTGGGCGACATGGCGCGGGGGCTCCCGGAGCCGTCGGTGAAGCCGGTGTGGGACAGGGAGAAGTTCCCCAACCCGAGCATCAAGCCTGGTCCGCTCCCGGAGCTCCCCGTGCTGGCGCTGGACTACATCGTGCTCGACTTCCCCACGGGCTACATCGACGGGCTCAAGACGCAGTACAAGGCGCACAGCGGCAAGTTCTGCTCCGGCTTCGACGTGCTGACGGCGAAGCTGTGGCAGTGCCGCACCCGGGCGCTGAACCTGGAGCCGGACGCCACGGTGAAGCTCTGCTTCTTCGCCAGCGTGCGCCACCTGCTGAAGCTGGACGCCGGGTACTACGGCAACTCCATCTTCCCCGTGAAGATGTCCGGGAGCAGCAAGAAGGTGCTGGAGTCGTCGGTGATGGAGGTGATCGACATGATCCGGGAGGTGAAGCAGCGGATGGCGGTGGAGTTCTTCCAGTTCGCCAAGGAGGAGACGCGGCAGGATCCCTTCCAGATGAGCTTCGACTACGAGTCCATCTACGTCTCCGACTGGAGCAAGCTGGGGTTCTCCGACGTGGACTACGGCTTCGGCCCGCCCATGTTCGCCGGCCCGCTCGTGAACAACGACTTCATCGCCTCCGTCGTCATCCTCAAGGCGCCGCTGCCGCTGGACGGCACCCGGATGCTCGCCAGCTGCGTCACCAAGGAGCACTCGGAGGAGTTCGCCCGCGGCATGAAGGAGGACCTGCCATGAGCGAGCTCCTTCGCTTTGCTTTGCTAAGAGAACCTTGGCATGCATGCATGCATGCAGGGGGGTGGGGATGGAAGCATCGTGGAGCTCTGCTGATGCGGCTGTTTGGTTGATATATTGTTGCTGATGTTGTTGTATTTGTACCTGTTTTCGTTGTATTTACTTACTTTGTTTCTACATCCATCTTGAGCAGTACGTTACCATTCTTAGAATGTAGACAGCCAATTCGATTTTTTAATCATTTGATACGAGACAATAAAAATGATACATACCTGCATTTGGTTACTTGATTGATGATGGCTTGTATGGTTGCAAAACTCAAGAGGGACCAGAGGCATGGCGCTTTTAGAAAAAAATATATTTTGAGTCGTGTATGGTGGGCTTCGTCTCTGCGGGCCATAGGGAAACACTAAAGCCCACAGCACAAGCAGCCCGATTAAGATGTGTCGGTTCTATGGGTCACCGCGGGCACGCGTCAAGGCTGGGTTTCGTTTAGTCCCACATGGCCAGACGAGAAGAACTTTGATCGCTTTAAATAGGGCTTCAACCGGCCTCATCATCGCCGGGCTTGGTGGCGCTAGCCTGTAACCGTAGATGAACGGGGCAACCAGAATTTGCAAGCCTCACATGGTGCACCGTGTGAGCGCAGCTCTCTGAAATCTCACTAGATTTAAGCAAGCGGACGTATATCCCTGTGGTGTACTGCTCCCGCAGCTTGTCTGGGGACTCTGGATTTTATTAAGCAAGCGGACCACTATCCGTGTACCGCTCCCGCAGCTTGTCTAGAAAATTCTTTTTCATTTTTTCATCTATTGAAATTTAGGATGCGTGCACCGATGCATCAGGCATGTGTATTGGGGAATGGGGAGAATATCACGTGATACCAAATTCGAAAAAAATCAAATTTAAATCATTCCAAAAATTCCAAAAAATATATGAATGTTTGCAACACATGTGTCTACAAACCCTAAAAAATCCAGATCCAAATTTGATATACACATTGAGAAGCAAAAAAGACAAACCTGTTGTGAATAGTGTAGCTTTTCACACTTTTCATGTTTTTTTCTTTATCGACACTATTCATGCTGAATTTATCACGGAAGCATCTAAGTGATGGTATCATCTGCCATTCTCCCCTGTGTATTGCTCCTGCAGCTCGTCTAGTGATTTTTTTTCATTTTATATCTATTGAAATTTATGATGCATTAGAAGTGTAAATATTCTTTTTTATGGTTCCGATATGCGGGGTTTGTTCGGCCGTAACCCGTGCGAGCCCGCAAAACGCGTGTTTTTTCTTCTTCTGAATTTGACACATATCTCATATATTACACAAAATTATGAATTTAAAAAACATAAAATGTGAATATTATGAATCCAAATGACAATAACAATTCAAATCATTGAATAAAACTAATAATTCAATACAACAATTGTCCCGAATACAACAAATGGTACCGACTGTCGGTGGCAAAACCGGCAGATCTCGGGTAGGGGGTCCCGAACTGTGCGTCTAAGGATCGATGGTAACAGGAGACAGGGGACACGATGTTTACCCAGGTTCGGGCCCTCTTGATGGAGGTAATACCCTACTTCCTACTTGATTGACTTTGATGAGTATAGGGGTTACAATAGTTGATCTATCACGAGATCGTAATGGCTAAACCCTAGATGTCTAGCCTATATGATTATGATTGTGATTGCCTCTATGGACTAAACCCTCTAGTTTATATAGACACCGGAGGGGAATAGGGTTTGTACAGAGTCGATTTACAGAGAAAGAAATCTTCATATCCGCACGCTAAGCTTGCCTTCCACGCTAAGGAGAGTTCCATCCGAACACGGGGAAAGTCTTTCGTCTTGTATCTCCACGGCCCATTAGTCCGACCCATATCACTTAGCCCGGATGCCCGAGGATCCCATAATCCTAGACTCCCTCAGTAGCCCCTGAACCAGTCTTCAATGACGATGTGGCCGGCGCGCAGATTGTCTTCGACGTTGCAAGGCGGGTTCCTCCTCCGAACACTTCAAATCAGTTGATCGTCAGTACTATATTTGGCTCTGTACAACAGTCATACCTCTGAATTACAAGGGCAGAATACAGATAAGCTCTGTCTTCTGAAGATTTCACTGGTGAAACATTACGTCCGGCCATTTTGTTACTTCAAACCATTTTTTGGCCTCCCGTTTCGCGTTTCGAGACGCAACCACCGACGTCACGTCTTGTCAAAGCAGAGATCGTGCCCCCTTATTACGGGATTTTCATCAATACGGGTTTGGGAAAACTAACCGTGCCGTTTCGCACGACCCCTTGGAAATAGGCGAGCTTTAAGACTCATGGGGGACACATGATATTCACTGCCTTTATAAGGAGATAAGATTCCCCCTTTTTACCCCACGCCTTCCCCTTCCTTAGCCCATCCGCCCTCAAGCTCCAGCGCCCAAGCTTCAATCCTCTTCGTTCCCAGAAAGTACTCCAGCCATGTCCGGATCCGGAGCGCAGGGCAAGTGGATGGCTTCCTCCGTCACGGAGAAAAACATCAAGGAACTCCGGGAAGCGGGGTACCTGGCCAAGGAGATCGCCCACCGGCTTCCAGCCAAAAAGCAGATCATCCCCACTCTAAAGCTCGGCGAGAGGGTAGTGTTTATCCCTCATTGTCTTCGCGGACTGGGGTTTCCCCTTCATCCTTTCGTCCGCGGCCTCATGTTTTACTACGGGCTAGATTTCTATGATCTAGCCCCAAATTCTTTCCTCAACATTTCGGCGTTTATCGTCGTATGCGAGGCATTCCTTCGCATTTCCCCCCACTTCGGCCTATGACTCAAGGTCTTCAATGTGAAGCCAAAAGTGGTGGATAGCCAGCAGGGCGGATTGCGGTGGCGCTATGGTGAGCAAACTTCCCAACGTCACTTGGCCCCAGGGCACCTTCGTGGAGACCGTGAAGGGATGGCAGCAGGGGTGGTTCTATGTCACAGAGCCCCGTGACTCCACATGGGCTGCTCCTGCGGAGTTCAAGTCCGGACCCCAATGCGGCTGGCATCCTGGCTCAACAAGGGCCTGGACTGAGCGTCGTCTGACGAGGTAACGGTGCTGCAGAAGCGCATCAAGAGCATGGTAGATAAAAATACCAGCCTCGCCAGCGTGATCCAGGTGATGCTCTTCCGTCGAATTCTTCCCTGTCAGGCGTGTCAAGAGCCCATGTGGAAGTTCAACCCGGTCGGTCCCCGGACCCTGCAGCGGTTCTTCGGCACGAAGCATGAAGACATGTGGAAGTTGCTCTTCAAGACCAAGAAGTCATGTCCGGAGGCAACCGAAGACCTCGGCTACGACAGCATCCACGCCGCGACCCCCGTAAGTTCTTTGATAACCTTACTTTGCGAATCCAAGGAGCACACTAAACCCTTCATTTATTTTTGTAGGGCTGGAAGAAGAAAGCGGACCGGATTCACTGTCCGACTCCGCTGCCCGAAGACCCAGCTATTCCTCTATTGACGAGGGTGCTGGTCCCGGCGCCGGAAAAGAAAGCCAAGGGGAAGGGCAAGGAGGCCAAGAGCGGCTTCCGCCGTAAGAGTGCTTCGGACGTAGTGTCCGAGGACATCGGAACCCTCTCCTCCCCTGACGAAGAGGAAGAGGAGGAGGAAGAGAGCAACTCCCCCCTAAGGGGGAGAAGAAGAAAAGGGCAGCCTCCGTCGATCTAGAGGCGGAGGCGTCCAAGAAAGGGAGGACGTCCCTTACGGATGACTCCGCATCGGATGCCGATGAGTGGCACCCCAGGCCAAAGCCCCTGGCCGGATCATAAGTACTCAAAGGTATGTATATGTCTGGCTTTTCTGGCTTATAGTTGTAATGCATTTAAATTGTATGTTGCAGTCCCTTACGTAGTCATGCAGGCAATTTTCTTTGTTCAGAGTTCCTTATGCTTGTCAAGATCTGCAAGCATTTCTTCTCTAAATATGCTTCTTGCTTACTTGAGCAATTTTAGTTTTCTGAATATGCAACTCCTCCTGAAGGTTGGAAACACATTTAGTTTGTGATAGTTAATCATGCTACCAATTTATTTGTTTCAATTCTCCTCTTTCTAGCAAACAACAACAAGGTTACGTCTGAATATGCAAGATGCTAAATGCAGATGTCCAGAATCAACCAGAAGCTAACATGAAGACTGATTAAAGAAAGAGGTGGTGGGGGATCATCTATTACCTTGCAAATTCATGAAGCAAGTTCTTCTCCAGGTTTATATCTTCTCAGTTTTGATTTTCTTCCAGACAGATCTCTCATTCTAAAATGATATGACGACTCATCCATTTTTTTGGGATTGTTCTGCTGTTGTGGATCTAAGGGCGTTTGGAGGAGAAGGACTTTGCAAGGAAGAAATTTAGCACAAGATCTATAGAGAGGTCAGAAGAGATCAGCACATCTCATGTTTGTTTCAGCGTCCATGGCGGCAGCTGAGTGTTTGCGGTGTCGGGGATGAAAGAGGAGGAAGAAGACCTAGTGGCTCTGCGCGTTAGGTGGATTCTGTGTAGTGGGTCTGTCTCTTAGCGGGTTCATGCCCATTTTAGTTTTGGGCTGATGACTGAAGGCAGAAATATAAAGTCAGAACTCTTTTTTCAGCCCGTTTGACTGCTGGCCTTTTTCGACTGACCACAACTTTGTGTCAGTCAATTTGTTCTGAATAGTTATGTTTCCTTACCTTCTACAAATCGACTGATCCCTTTCTTGAGTCAGTTGATTGATCTGTAGCCGCTCCCGTTTTGAGAAGTCAGTGGAGTACTTTATGATGATGATTAGATTGCAGCGCATTTTTCGCTCATTCTCTCTTGGTGTTTTGTTCGTGCATCCCTGTCACCCGTACCTTGAGATGCATGGCTCGGCAGAAAGTGCCGAATTCCATCATGATTGACAATTCATATTCCTTGATGAGGACAGCCTACAGGAATTACGGGAGCATCTACAGGATATTAGTTAGTACTCCTACTAATCAAACTAACTTATTACATGGTTTCACATCACGAAATTCACTTGCGGCGGGTTCGTGATGGGCCTGCGGTTCAACCACGCGTCGGCGGACGGCATGGGCGCGGCGCAGTTCATCAAGGCAGTGGGCGACATGGCGCGGGGGCTCCCGGAGCCGGCGGTGAAGCCGGTGTGGGACAGGGAGAAGTTCCCCAACCCGAGCATCAAGCCTGGCCCGCTCCCGGAGCTCCCCGTGCTGGCGCTGGACTACATCGTGCTTGACTTCCCCACAGGCTACATCGACGGGCTCAAGACGTAGTACAAGGCGCACAGCGGCAAGTTCTGCTCCGGCTTCGACGTGCTGACGGCCAAGCTGTGGCAGTGCCGCACCCGGGCGCTGAACCTGGAGCCGGAGGCCACGGTGAAGCTCTGCTTCTTCGCCAGCGTGCGCCACCTGCTGAAGCTGGACGCCGGGTACTACGACAACTCCATCTTCCCCGTGAAGATGTCCGGGAGCAGCAAGAAGGTGCTGGAGTCGTCGGTGATGGAGGTGATCGACATGATCCGGGAGGCGAAGCAGCGGATGGCGGTGGAGTTCATCCAGTTCGCCAAGGAGGAGACGCGGCAGGATCCCTTCCAGATGAGCTTCGACTATGAGTCCATCTACGTCTCCGACTGGAGCAAGCTGGGGTTCTCCGACGTGGACTACGGCTTTGGCCCGCCCATGTTCGCCGGCCCGCTCGTGAACAAGGACTTCATCGCCTGCGTCGTCATCCTCAAAGCGCCGCTGCCGCAGGACGGCACCCGGATGCTCGCCAGCTGCGTCACCAAGGAGCACTCGGAGGAGTTCGCCCGCGGCATGAAGGAGGACCTGCCATGAGCGAGCTCCTTCGCTTTGCTTTGCTAGACGACCGAGAGAACCTTGGCATGCATGCATGCATGCAGGGGGTGGGGATGGAAGCATCGTGGAGCTCTGCTGATGCGGCTGTTTGGTTGATATATTGTTGCCGATGTTGTTGTATTTGTACCCGTTTTCGTTGTATTTACTTACTTTGTTTCTACATCCATCTTGAGCAGTACGTTACCATTCTTAGAATGTAGACAGCCAATTTGATTTTTTAGTCATTTGATACGAGACAATAAAAATGATACATACCTGCATTTGGTTACTTGATTGATGATGGCTTGTATGGTTGCAAAACTCAAGAGGGACCAGAGGCATGGCGCTTTTAGAAAAAATATATTTTGAGTCATGTATGGTGGGCTTCGTCTCTGCGGGCCATAGGGAAACACTAAAGCCCACAGCACAAGAAGCCCGATTAAGATGTGTCGGTTCTATGGGTCACCGCGCGCACGCGTCGAGGCTGGGTTTCGTTTAGTCCCACATGGCCAGACGAGAAGAACTTTGATCGCTTTATATAGGGCTTTAACCGGCCTCATCATCGCCGGGCTTGGTGGCGCTAGCCTGTTACCGTAGATGAACGGGGCAACCAGAATTTGCAAGCCTCACATGGTGCACCGTGTGAGTGCAGCTCTCTGAAATCTCACTAGATTTAAGCAAGCGGACGTATATCCCTGTGGTGTACTGCTCCCGCAGCTTGTCTGGGGACTTTGGATTTAATTAAGCAAGCGGACCACTATCCCTGTACCGCTCCCGCAGCTTGTCTAGAAAATTGTTTTTCATTTTTTCATCTATTGAAATTTAGGATGCGTGCACCGATGCATCAGGCATGTGTATTGGGGAATGGGGAGAATATCACGTGATACCAAATTCGAAAAAAATCAAATTTAAATCATTCCAAAAAATATATGAATGTTTGCAACACATGTGTCTACAAACCCTAAAAAATCAAGATCCAAATTTGATATACACATTGAGAAGCAAAAAAGACAAACCTGTTGTGAATAGTGTAGCTTTTCACACTTTTCTTGTTTTTTTCTTTATCGACACTATTCATTCTGAATTTATCACGGAAGCATCTAAGTGATGGTATCATCTGCCATTCTCCCCTGTGTATTGCTCCTGCAGCTCGTCTAGTGAATTTGTTTTCCATTTTTTATCTATTGAAATTTATGATGCATTAGAAGTGTAAATATTCCTTTTTATGGTTCCGATATGCGGGGTTTGTTCGGCCGTAACCCGTGCGAGCCCGCAAAACGCGTGTTTTTTCTTCTTCTGAATTTGACACATATCTCATATATTACACAAAATTATGAATTTAAAAAACATAAAATGTCAATATTATGAATCCAAATGACAATAACAATTCAAATCACTGAATAAAACTAATAATTCAATACAACAATTTTCCCGAATACAATAAATGGTACCGACTGTCGATGGCAAAACCGGCAGATCTCGGGTAGGGGGTCCCGAACTGTGCGTCTAAGGATCGATGGTAACAGGAGACAGGGGACACGATGTTTACCCAGGTTTGGGCCCTCTTGATGGAGGTAATACCCTACTTCCTACTTGATTGACTTTGATGAGTATAGGGGTTACAATAGTTGATCTATCACGAGATCGTAATGGCTAAACCCTAGATGTCTAGCCTATATGATTATGATTGTGATTGCCTCTATGGACTAAACCCTCTAGTTTATATAGACACCGGAGGGGACAAGGGTTTGTACAGAGTCGATTTACAGAGAAAGAAATCTTCATATCCGCACGCTAAGCTTGCCTTCCACGCTAAGGAGAGTTCCATCCGAACACGGGGAAAGTCTTTCGTCTTGTATCTCCATGGCCCATTAGTCCGACCCATATCACTTAGCCCGGATGCCCGAGGAGCCCATAATCCTAGACTCCCTCAGTAGCCCCTGAACCAGTCTTCAATGACGATGTATCCGGCGCGCAGATTGTCTTCAACGTTGCAAGGCGGGTTCCTCCTCCGAATACTTCAAATCAGTTGATCGTCAGTACTATATTTGGCTCTGTACAACAGTCATACCTCTGAATTACAAGGGCAGAATACAGATAAGCTCTGTCTTCTGAAGATTTCACTGGTGAGACATTACGTCCGGCCATTTTATTACTTCAAACCATTTCTTTTTGGTTTAGTGACTCTCTCGTGTTTCCCCTTGTGTTTCCCCTCGTGTTTACCCTCGTGTTCTTCGTGTTCATCGCGGGATCCGCTCCTTTCGTGAAAGATCGGCCCCTAGGGTTCCCACCCTACATCATCTTGGTATATAGAGACATGTTGATCACGATTTCGGAGTCTCCCTGTTGTGCTTCTAGCCTTGGTTTTGTTGATTTTGTCCCTAATTCAAAAATTCCCCACAAAAATAGCCCCAATTTTTTTGTGATTTGTTGGTGTGATGTGTTGGATTTGATCCGTGGATTTCATGTGTTGCAGGTAGATCTAGCTTTCAATCCACTTTTCCCCAATTTCCGTTCACAAATTCCTTCAAATTTTGCCCGGATTTGCCACCTTCCACGCGGAGTTCGTCCGGATCTAGAGCCCGGACATCCGGCCCGATAGCCTGGACATCCAGCCATCAAGCCCGGACATCCGGCCCCTGGCAGCAACATCTCCATCCACCGCCCTATTTTCCGTCCATATTTCGCCAAATATTGTTCCGGTACCCACATACACTTCCGCATACCACCACCACTTCCGCATAGCACCGCCATATACCACATACACAACCATCGCTTACCACTACCAACTACGACAATTTTTTCACTTTTTGCCTTGAGAATTTGAGTTGCGGTTACGTGTCCTATTTGTGTTTCGGCTATTTAGGTACGGTTCGACATCAACATCACCGCCGCTCATCTTCGCCATGAACGCGTCATCGACAACAACCAATAAACCATTTTGACACCATATCGTAAGCAAGAAGCGGTAACCTCATCTTGATATTGGATACATCATTCTTGCCATTACATTGATAGCCATCATAGCCTTACTCTTTTGCGTCGCTTACCCATCGAGACTAGCCTTTGAGTATTGCCGGGAACGTGACTTGTGCACATTAGTGATCATACTTCCCATAGCATACATACATCTCATGGGTGCATATCTTGGTATCATCTTTTGTGTCACAAGGTTGTCATTGCATGCACAATTGCTATCTTGGTCCGTGAAGTATTGCATGAGAAAAGAGCTCAAACACGAAGAGCCAAACAAGCTTTTAAGCACAAGGGAAAGATAAGCAAAGAGCTTTTAAGAAAGAACCATAGCATCATACAACATTAAGATTGTCATACTAGATCATCTTGGATCATATCATCGAAATACCATACATAGAGCATACTTGGGATAGAAGTCGTTGCATTTTTGCTTAGTAGTTTGTGCACAAGTCTTTCGTATCTACCTATTGTGCAATCGTGCTAGCGTCTCTCTAGTGTTGTGCAACACGAGCATTTTTGTGGATCTCACATTTTGGCTCATCCTTGGTTGCACGACCCCATTTATCTCTTTGCGCGTGTGTTTCCGTGTACCTTATATTTCTTGGTCTACTTGTTGCATTGCAAACTTGCGAATCTTTTCCAACATTATTGAATCTCACTAACAATTGCATCAAATTTTGTGCCACCATCCTAACCAAGCTCCACCATAAGCTTTTACTTGTGTAGGTGTGAGAGACCGACAAGAATTGGTACCAATTGTGCTATTTCCTTGTTCCACATTGGAGTGATCCTTGATCCACCTTCAACTTCGGTCAAGGTACATTTGGTATACGTTCTTCTCTTTCTACCACTCACATATTTCTCTTAGAATGATGGATAGGCCAAGTACTTCTACCAACCCACTTTTCATCGGGCAAGACGATGACATGAACTCCTACGTCATAAAGAGCCACCTCTTTGGTGCACAACGTGCTTTGCATCAAGAGAAACAAGCAATGAGTGAACGCATCGACAACCTCGCCACTGACTTGCGACTCTCCGAGCAACGTACAAGAGACTACTTCGACCACAAGCTCGACAATCACAAGCAAGAGAACAATGCAAGAATGGACGAGATTCGTGCTTTGTTGCTCAACCGCTCTTCTTCCACTTCGTCCTCATCAAGACAGACCCGCTCAAGTCGACACTCCGACTTCACCCTCTCCGGCTCAAGTACACCGACATCGAACACTCTTCGCCGTGCCACGTGCAACGATCGTCAAGCAAGCCTCAATCCTCTACGTGACACCGACTCTCAAGAGCACCAACACCGTCAAAACCAAGCTACCTTTGCACAAGCACGAGAACGACAACAACTACGCCAACACGGAGAGGAAGAGCGAGCACGCCTTCACCAAGAAGCACAAGATGCCGAGGCACAACGTCACGAGTAACAATTGCGATATGCTCAAGCATTTGAGGTGTAACAAGCCCTCTGAGAATCAAGGCGAGCCGTAGCCAACCAAGGTCGGCAAGCTCGTGAACATGAAGAAGCAGTTCGTGAAGAAGCTCACGAACGACGATATCAAGCTCGCGTGCAACGTCAAGCTCGACAAGTTCCTCCACAAGCTCGCCAACAACATCAAGTTCACCAAGAGCATGAAGAAAATGGAAATCATCCACAACAAGAGAAACATGTGGTCGACAACCCTCCTCGCCAAGAGCAACACGAGTTTGACAATCCTCAACAACATGGGCGTCATCATCCCCGACCCCAACACAATGAAGAGCAATGCTACGGCAAGCTAAAGTTCACCATGCCCAAGTTCAATGGAAGAAACGATCCCGAAGAGTACCTTTCATGGGCATTGAAGGTCGACAAAATCTTCCGCTTGCACAACTATGAAGAAGAGAAGAAGATCGCGATGGCATCCCTTGAGTTCGAAGACTATGTTCTCATTTGGTGGGAACAAGTCATCGAGCGCCATGAGGCAAAAGGTGAACCACCCATCACTACTTGGGCGCAAATGAAGGATGTCATGAGAGCACGCTTCGTGCCCACCTACTACAACCGCGACCTCTTCAAGAAACTCCAACTACTCAAGTAAGAAACCAAGAGCGTTGAGGAGTACTACAAGGAGATGGAGATTGCCATGATAAGAGCCAATGTCACGGAAGATGATGAGCAAACTATGGCATGTTTCTTGAATGCACTCAACCATCCTATCAACAAGATCGCCGACTTCCAACCATACTCGAACCTCATCAAGCTAGTGCATCAAGCTACCAAAGCGGAACGCCAAGTGGAAGATGATTACAAGCATGCCAAATTCTCATCCAAATCATATGGTTTCTCCAACACCCAAGCTTCAATGGATCCAATAACGCCTTCGTCAACAAAGCCTTCTACAAGCAACGTCGACAAGCCGAATTACAAGAAAGCTTCGTCAACCCCAAGTCATCCTTCTACGACGAGCAACTTCAAGCCGAGAGCTTCATCATCATCCACCCCAACTGATGAGACCGTCAAGACAAGTTCCTTCAAATGCTTCACATGCGGAGGTCAAGGCCACAAGTCCTTTGATTGTACCAATAAGCGAACCATGATCCTCAAGGACGATGGTACATACGGCTCCATGAGCGAAGGAGAAACGGAAGCACTTGAGCAAGTCGCCATGCACCGGCAAGTGAACGATGAAGAGGAACAAGTCTTTTGTGATGAAGATTCAAGTCCCGCTCTAGTTTTCTCCAAGGTCTTGACTCTTAAACATCACCAAGAAGAATACCAACGATGCCACATATTCCATACCAAGGCCGGCATCAATGGAAGATCCGTCAAGGTCATCATCGATGGAGGGAGTTGTCATAACCTCGCAAGTGAAGAACTTTGCTCCAAGCTCCAATTGCCCAAGATGAAGCATCCACATACCTACAAAGTTCAATGGCTTAGCGACTCCGACACTATCTAAGTTGAGCATCGAGTACAAGTCTCCTTCAAAATTGGCGCTTACGAAGACACTTTGGAGTGTGATGTAGTTCCAATGACCGTTTGCCACCTTCTTCTGGGACGCCCATGGCAATTTGATAGAGGTGTCATCCACAATGGCCGAACGACCCACTGCATCTTCAAGATGAAAGGAAAGGAATACGTACTTTGTCCTATGTCTCCAAGACAAGTGATCGCCGACAAGCAAGCCACCCATCGTGGAGAGAATGGTGAGAGAGCGAACCACCAAAAAGAGAGTGAGCGCCACAAGCCCAAATTGAGTTCCTCCATGATGAGCGAAAAGAAGAACCTAGTTCTATTTGCCACCAAAAGTGAGATATGAGGAGTGTGTGAGAACCCATCTAGTGTCCTACACTATGTCCTTTTGTGCAAGGACAACGCACCAAAAGCTAACACCTCTCATGCTCTACCTTTAGTGTTGTCTTCTCTTTTGCAGGAATTCCAAGATGTTTTCCCCGACGAGCTACCTCTGGGACTACCTCCACTACGAGGCATCAAGCACCGCATCGACCTCATCCCCGGAGCACCTCTTTCGAACAAAGCTCCCTACCGAGTCAACCCCGACGAAACGAAAGAAATACAAAGGCAAGTAAAACACCTCATAGATCATGGCCATGTACGCGAAAGTTTGAGTCCTTGTGCCATTCCGGTCATTCTTGTGCCAAAACGAGACGGTAGCTTTCGCATGTGCTCTGATTGTAGACCTATTAATGCCATCACCGGTCGCTATAGGTATCCCATTCCAGGCCTTGATGATATGCTTGATGAACTTAGTGGTGCCACCATATTTTCTAAAATCAATCTTAAAAGTGGTTACTATCGAATCCGCATACACGAGGGTGATGAATGGAAAACCGCTTTCAAAACAAAGTTTGGTTTGTATGAGTGGTTAGTCATGCCTATGGGTCTATCGGAAGCACTGGGTACTTTTATGCGTCTTATGAATCATGTCTTTCTCCCTTACAGCCGTGAGTTTGTTGTGGTCTACTTTGATGATATCCTTGTTTATATCAAATCTCTTCAAGATCATGTTACCCATGTGCGAACTGTTTTGCAACCTCTTCGAAAAGGGCATCTCTATGGTAACATGGAAAAGTGCCTTTTTGGCGTTGATAAGCTCGTTCTTGGGTTTTGTTATTTCCTCTAAGGGTGTTCATGTTGATGACTCTAAGATCAATGCTATTGAAACTTGGCCCCAACCAACCAATTTGCAACAAGTGCGTAGCTTCCTTGGTCTAGCCGGTTTCTATCGTAGATTTGTGAAGGACTTTAGCACCATTGCTTCACCTTTGCATGCTTTGAGCAAGAAAAATGCGCCTTTTGTTTGGGGACCATCCCAAGACACCACTTTCAATGAGCTTAAGAATTTGCTTACTCATGCTCCCGTGCTTGCATTACCCAACTTTGACAAACCCTTTGAGATTCATTGTGATGCTAGTGGTAATGGCATAGGAGGTGTGTTAATGCAAGAGAAGCGCCCCATAGCGTACTTTAGTGAGAAACTTTCCGGAGCGCAACTCAATTACCCCATCTATGACAAAGAGTTATATGCTTTAGTGCGAGTTTTGCATGAATGGGAACACTATCTTCGCCCTCATGGATTTATCATTCATACCGATCATGAAACGCTTAAATACCTTAAGGGTCAAACCAAGTTGAACAAGCTTCATGCTAAGTGGAGTGAATTCATTGAGTATTTTCCTCATGTCATCAAGTACATCAAAGTTAAAGAAAATGTTGTGGTGGCCGCTCTTTCCCGCATATGCATGCTTGTTACTCAACTTGAATTGGATGTCATTGGCTTTAAGCACATAAAAGACTTGTATGAGCATGATCCTACTTTTGCTATTCCTTATGCCAAATGTTTGAAGCATACCTCTTGGGACCGCTATTACATCAAAGATGGATATCTTATGAGAGCTAACAAGCTTTGCATCCCCGAGTCTTCCCTTCGTTTGTTGCTTTTGCAGGATTCTCATGGAGGAGGACTAATGGGACATTTTGGATGTGATAAGACTTATGCTACGCTCTCCAAGAACTATTATTGTCCCAAGATGTTTCGCGGCATCAACCACTTCACCAACCGATGCTCTACA
Source organism: Triticum urartu (assembly GCF_003073215.2). Lineage (NCBI taxonomy): Eukaryota > Viridiplantae > Streptophyta > Magnoliopsida > Poales > Poaceae > Triticum > Triticum urartu. The sequence continues at coordinate 72,897,911 of NC_053024.1, read as the reverse complement.
TGTCGCAAAGCTAAGTCTAAAGCTCAATCCCATGGCCTTTACATGCCTCTCCCAATTCCATACCAACCATGGGAAGATATTAGCATGGATTTTGTACTTGGATTGCCTAGAACTCGAAATGGAAAGGATTCAGTACTTGTTGTTGTGGACCGTTTCTCTAAGATGGCACATTTCATTCCTTGCAATAAGATAGACGATGCTTCACATGTTGCCAATATCTTTTGTAGGGAAATATTGCGTCTACATGGAGTGCCAAAGACTATTGTCTCAGACTGCGACATCAAGTTCCTAAGCTACTTTTGGAAGATCCTATGCGCCAAGCTCGGAATCAAGCTACTCTTCTCCACGGCTTACCATCCTCAAACCGATGGCCAAACGGAGGTGACCAACCGCACACTCTCCGCTCTACTTCGAGTGCTCATCAAGAAGAACATCAAGGAGTGGTAGGAGTGTCTACCTATCGCCGAGTTCGCCTACAACCGCGCAAGACACTCAACAACCAGCAAGTCCCCCTTCGAGGCCGTCTACGGATTCAACCCTTTGTCCCCATTGGACATTCTACCTCTACCACTACAAGAGCGCATCAATATGGATGCAAGTGCACGTGTGAACAATCTCAAGAAGGTGCATGAAGATACAAGGCAAACCATCAAGCGCCGAGTACAACGACTTGCGACCAAGCGCAACATCAACAAGAACCCCATGGTATTCAACATTGGAGATCTTGTGTGGCCACACCTTCGCAAGGACTGCTTCCCCCATGAACGCAAGTCCAAACTTTGACCACGAGCGGATGGACCCTTCAAGGTGCTTGAACGCTACAACAACATCACCTCAAGATCGACCTCCCGCACGACAAGTACTCCGTGAGTGACATCTTCAACGTCAAGGATCTCTTGCCCTACCATGGCGATGAGGATTTTGATCCGAGGTCCCATCTTCCCCAAGGGAGGGGAGACGATGCGGAGCATCCTACGGTCATCCCCATGGACCTACCATCGTCTCACGAAGTGCCAAGAGGACCCATGACTCAAGCTAGAGCTAGAGCTCTCAAGACCGAGGTGACTTCTCTCCTTAGTGATATTACATATGATCCTCTCGAGACATGGCTACTACCTAAGTCCGAGATGTTGTGCATGATTAGGTACCAAGAGGACCCTCCTGAAGATGCACGTGAAGATGGACAAGCCGCCAAGTCCACGGATGAAGAGGAACGACAAAAGAAGAAGAAGGCATCTCCAGGGCCCGGACATCCGGCCCCGAGCCCGGACATCCGGCCAATGGAGACATCAGCTACAGCAACCTCCCAGCCGCTGGACATCTACAGGCCCCGGACATCCGACCTCAGCCCGGACATCCGGCCCCGGCCCTGAAATCCGGCCTCTCGCCCGGATATCTGGACAAGCTGCAACAGAGAACAGAAGGAAACCCCCGCCAGCCCGGAAATCCGGCCCCTCCAGCCTGGACATCCAGCCTTCCACGAATGCCCGGACATCTTGCCCGACGCCCGGACGTCCGGCCTCCCTTGTCTGCGCACAGTGTAAGGGCCCGAGGCACGTGTACCCCTTCGCCCAGCTAGACTATATATACTCATCTCCTACCTACGTTTTAGGGTTAGCATTGGTTTAGCTCATACTTGAGATAGAGCTTTGCTCATCCACATCGGATTTACTCCACGCGAGAGACCGTAACCCCTCTTCGGAGAAGATCCCTTTGGATTCAAGACCTCCTTGTGGAGAAGACCATCAAGACCTCCTCACGGAGAAGACCCGTTACCTTTTGTATCGTCCTTAGTTGACCGTGGATCATGTGATCTCTTATGTACTCGAGGATCTAGCATATGTGTGACTATTTCTTGTTGGTTTAGTGATTCTCTCTTATTTCCCCTCGTGTTTACCCTCGTGTTCTTCGCGGGATCTGCTCCTTTCGTGAAAGATCGGCCCCTAGGGTTCCCACCCTACATCACAAATGTACACCAAGAAAGGTAAATACCATCTGTAAGATAGTACCCCTTTGTAAACTCATGCCCATTCACCGTGAAGTTGCAAGCAGGAGCATCACCACCGGCAAGTCTAGCAAACAAATGAGACCGTTGAAACACATTGATATCTTTGAGAGTACTCAAATACCAAAAAACAATGTCAAATCCATAAATCCTTGTATGCTACGGCCTCTAGCACAATTGTTGCATCACGAGACTTCCCACAATATTGCTCGTGCCATGCCTTCAGGCAGTTTTTCCAAGTCCAATGCATGCAATCAACGCTTCCTAGCATGCCAGGCCAATCTCACCTCTCGTTGGTTGCCATCAACTTTTTTGTGTCTTTCATGTTGGGTGCACGAAGATATACATGACCAAAGACGCGGATGATCACTTTGGCGAACCTACACACTGACTCAATTGTGGTATCTTCGCCAATGCGAAGATACTTGTCGGCATAGTTAGCCGGAATGCCATATGCAATTACCCGCATAGCTGCAGAGATTTTTTGATATGTGCTAAAACCCAACAAACACACGGCGTTTCTCCTTTGAGTAAAAAATCAAGAATTAACCTCGCAAGCTTGCACAATTTTTATGAAGAGGGATCGTCGCATTCGATACCATCTCCGGAAGAGGTTTGGCAGATAGGTAGGATTGTCCGCGAAGTAGTGCATCAACATCATGTTCCCGAGATGGTGGTTGGCGAAGGATGCAAAGACGGCCATCGCTTGGTCCTTGCCGTCTCTTGCAGTTTCGATCCTCGACCACTTTCATGGCTAGGACCGCCACCACCATCTGCTGCTGATGGAGCTCGAGCATCGATTCCACGTTCGACTCGTTGGACAAGGATGAATCCTCGAGAAAAAATTGCTCGCAAAGGCTTAAATCCATCTAAAAATGACATTCGAGCTCGCATCAACAAAAATTCACCCGCGATTGAGCTAAAGGGGGAGAAAAGGGGCTCACTGGTGCGGCGGCGACCGGGGCCTCACTCGGCGAATCCGGGGAGGGCGGCAACTCGTTGGCAGTCGATCCAGGGCGACGGCGACCGGGGGCTCACTCGGCAAATCCGGGGAGGGTGGCTACTCGTTGGCGGTCGATCCAAGGTGGCGGCGACCCGGGGGCGGCTCGGCTCGGCGGATCCGGGGCGTCGATGAGTGGACCCGGGTGTAGTGCGGCCCAGCGGCGCGATTCCACTGGGGGAAATGGCCGGAATCGCAGGCGGTGATAACCCACAAGTATAGGGGATCGCACAGTTTTTGAGGGTAGAGTATTCAACCCAAATTTATTGATTCGACACAAGGGGAGCCGAAGAATATTCTCAAGTATTAGCAGCTGAGTTATCAGTTCAACCACACCTGGAAACCTAATATCTGCAGCAAAGTATTTAGTAGCAAAGTAATATGATAGTAGTAGTGATGGTAGCAAAAGTAATAGTTTTGGTTTAATAGTGATTGTAACAATAGCAACGGAAAAGTAAATAAGCGAAGAACAATATGTGAAAAGCTCGTAGGCATTGGATCAGTGATGGATAATTATGTCGGATGTGATTCCTCATGCAATAGTTATAACATAGGGTGACACAGAACTAGCTCCAGTTCATCAATGTAACGTAGGCATGTATTCCGAATATAGTCATACGTGCTTATGGAAAAGAACTTGCATGACATCTTTTGTCCTACCCCTCCCGTGGTAGCGGGGTCCTATTGGAAACTAAGGGATATTAAGGCCTCCTTTTAATAGAGTACCGGACCAAAGCATTAACACATAGTGAATACATGAACTCCTTAAACTACGGTCATCACCGGTAAGTATCCCGATTATTGTCACTTCGGGGTTAACGGATCATAACACATAATAGGTGATTATAGACTAGCAAAATAGGATCAAGAACTCACATATATTCATGAAAACATAATAGGTTCAGATCTGAAATCATGGCACTTGGGCCCTACTGACAAGCATTAAGCATAGCGAAGTCATAGCAACATCAATCTCAGAACATAGTGGATACTAGGTATCAAACCCTGACAAAACTAACTCAATTACATGATAAATCTCATCCAACCCATCACCGTCCAGCAAGCTTACGATGGAATTACTCACGCACGGCGGTGAGAATCATGAAATTGGTGATGGAGGAAGGTTGATGATGACGATGGCGACGGATTCCCCTCTCCGGAGCCCCGAACGGACTCCAGATCAGCCCTCCCGAGAGAGATTAGGGCTTGGTGGCGGCTCCGATCATAAAACGCGATGAATCATTGTCTCTTATTTTTTTCTCCCCGAACACGAATATATAGAGTTGGAGTTGAGGTCGGAGGAGCACCAGGGGGCCCATGAGGCAGGGGGCGCGCCCAGGGGGTAGGCCCACCCCCACCCTCGTGGACAAGGTGTGTCCCCCTGGCCTTGATTCTTTCACCAATATTTTTTATATATTCCAAAAATAATCTCGGTTGATTTTCATGCCATTCCAAGAACTTTTATTTCTGCACAAAAATAACACCATGGCAATTCTGCTGAAAACAACGTCAGTCCGGGTTAGTTCCATTCAAATCATGCAAGTTAGAGTCCAAAACAAGGGCAAAAGTGTTTGGAAAAGTAGATACGATGGAGACGTATCAACTCCCCCAAGATTAAACCTTTGCTTGTCCTCAAGCAATTCAGTTGACAAACTGAAAGTGATAAAGAAAAACTTTTACAAACTCGGTTTGCTCTTGTTGTTGTAAATATGTAAAGCCAGCATTCAAGTTTTCAACAAAGATTATGAACTAACCATATTCACAATAACATTTAGGTCTCATGTTTACTCATATCAATGGCATAATCAACTAGCGAGCAATAATAATAAATCTCGGATGACAACACTTTCTCAAAGCAATCATAATATGATATAACAAGATGGTATCTCGCTGGCCCTTTCTGAGACCGCAAAACATAAATGCAGAGCACCCCTGAAGATCAAGGGCTGACTGGAAATTGTAATTCATGGTAAAAGAGATCCAGTCATACTCAATGTAAACTAATAATAATACATGCAAATGACATCAGTGCTCTCCAACTGGTGCTTTTTAATAAGAGGGTGATGACTCAACATAAAATTAAATGGATAGGCCCTTCGCAAAGGGAAGTAGGGATTTGTAGAGGTGCCAGAGCTCGGTTTTGAAATAGAGATGAATAATATTTTGAGTGGTAATACTTTCATTTTCAACATAACAAACGAGAGATCTTGATATCTTCCATGCTACACACATTATAGGCGGTTCCCAAGCAGAATGGTAAAGTTTATACTCCCCCACCAACAACAAGGATCAATCCATAGCTTGCCCGAAACAACGGGTGCCTCCAACTAACAACAATCCTGGGGGAGTTTTGTTTGCAATTATTTTGATTTGGTTTGAGCATGGGACTGGGCATCCCGGTGACCAGCCATTTTCTCGTGAGTGAGGAGCGGAGTCCACTCCTCTTGAGAATAACCCACCTAGCATGGAAGATACAGATAGCCCTAGTTGATACATGAGCTATTCGAGCATACAAAACAGAATTTTTATTTGAAGGTTTAGAGTTTGGCACATACAAATTTACTTGAAACGGCAGGTAGATACCGTATATAGGAAGGTATGGTGGACTCATATGGAACAACTTTTGGGGTTCATGGAATTGGATGCACAAGCAGTATTCCCGCTTAGTACAGGTGAAGGCTAGAAAGATACTGGGAAGCGCCCAGCTAGAGAGTGACAACAGTCATGAACATGCATTACAATTAATCAACACCGGATGCAAGCATGAGTAGGATATAAATCACCATGAACATAAATATCGTGGAGGCTATGTTGATTTTGTTTCAACTACATGCATGAACATGTGCCAAGCCAAGGCACTCGAATTGTTCAAAGGAGGATACCACCCTATTATACCACATCACAACCATTTTAATAGCATGTTGGCACGTAAGGTAAACCATTATAAACTCCTAGCAAATTAAGCATGGCATAAGCAACTATAATCTCTAATTGTCATTGCAAACATGTTTCATTCATAATAGGCTGAATCAGGAACGATGAACTAATCATATTTACAAAAACAAGAGAGGTCGAGTTCATACCAGCTTTTCTCATCTCAGTCAGTTCATCATATATCGTCATTATTGCCTTTCACTTGCACAACCGGATAGCGTGAATAATAATAATAATAGTGCATGTGCATTGGACTAAGCTGGAATCTGCAAGCATTCAATTCAAGGGAGAAGACAAGGTAATATGGGCTCTTTGTTAGATCAACAATAATGCATATGAGAGCCACTCAACATTTTCATGATGGTCTTCTCCTCTCGACCCCCAAAGAACAAGAAAAGAAATAAAAATATTTACACGGGAAAGCTCCCAACAAACAAAAGAAGAACAAGAAATCTTTTTGGGTTTTCTTTTTAATTACTACTACTACAGGCATGGAAAGTAAATTAGCTAAAATCTACAACTAATTTTTTTGGTTTTTCTATTAAGGTTTTCCAAACACACAAGAAGAAAGCTTAAAAAGAAAATAAACTAGCATGGATGGTACAATGAAAAAGTATGAGCACCGACAACTGGCATGAGTGTGTGAACATGAATGCAATGTCGGTGAGAGATATGTACTCCCCCAAGCTTAGGCTTTTGGCCTAAGTTGGTCTATGCCCATGGATCAAAGTTGTAGCTGGGGTCGTACTGAGATGCAACGGCAATTGCCTCATGAGCTGCAGCTTGGAGGCGAGCTGCCTCCGTTCTCCTCTCGTACTCGTTCGCCTCCTCCCTGGTTATAACAAATCTCCCTTTTGTCTGAAAATCAAAGAAAGCAGGAGTAGGGAGAGCAACATGGAAGGTGCACCATCTATCAAAGATTAGTTGGTACTGGAGGAACTGATCGTTCCTCTCAACAAACTGATGACAAACCATAGCATTATAATCCAGATAAGTAGGGGGCAACTCCATATCATACCCACGTATGGGTACCTCAAGAAAATTAGCTAAACAGGTTGCGTAAATTCCACCGAACAAATCTCCATTAATACTGTTATTATGCAACCTACGTGCAACAATAGCCCCCAAGTTATATTGTTTATCTCCTAATACAACACTCTTGAGAACACTAAGATCGGGAACACACATGTGACTTGCCTCATCCTTACCGTTAATGCATCTACCTATAAAGGGAGCAAAATAATATATGGCAGGAAAATGAATGCTCCCTATGATAGCTTGTGTTATTTCTCTAGATTCCCCCACAGTGATACTAGCAAGGAAGTCTTTAAATTCAGATTTGCGAGGTTCACTAACACTACCCCACTACGGGAGTTTACAAGCAGTATTAAAATCTTCTAAGTCCATGGTATAAGATTTATCATAAAGATCAAATAGGACATTGTGAGAATTACGCGAGGATGTAAACTTAAACCTTATCACAAAGGAATCAGTTAGGTGATAATATTGGGGGCACTTATCTGACACGAAGCCCTCAAGTTCAGCATTACGCACATACGCGTCAAATTCCCCCTTAATTCCTGCTTGGACCATAAAATCTTCTGACGGACATTCACAAGGCCGCACTTGAGCTTCTCTTGGTAGTTCATTGTCTGGCTCACGTATCGCGGGCCTGGGTCCTTGCTTCCTTGAGGAACCACCTTGGTACATTTTCCTAAACATATTTCTTCCTCTGAAAAATTTCTGAAATTTTTAGTGACTCAAAATAAAAGTGAACCAAACTCAACAAAACTGATAGCAACTACTCCTACAAGTGCCTAGAGGCTATATCATGCATTAAAACTACTTTTGACCACACAAATTTGACATGCAAGCTCAAGAATAGGGTGACCTAAGCAGCAAAAATTTGCAATAAATAAAGCACTAGAACAAAAACTAATTGGACCATTGGAGGAGTCACATACCGAAGAACAATCCCCCAAAGCAGTTTTGTGAGTGGAGCTTTGAGCAAGGAGATCGAAAATGGCAGCAAGATGATCTAGAACTCGGGTTTGAGCTGGTGGGTGATTTTTTCTGGAGGAAGACGAAGTGTGTGGGTGAAAGAATAAGTGGAGGGGACCCACGTGGGGTCCACGAGGCAGGGGGTGCGCCCTCCACCCTCGTGGGCACACGGTGGGTCCCCCTGGAGTGTTCTTAGTGCCAAAAATTCTTAAATATTCTGGAAAAAAATATATTTCATTTTCAGGGCATTTGGAGAACTTTTATTTTCGGGGTATTTTTTATTGCAAGGATAATTCAGAAAACAGACAAAAAATACTATTTTTTACTTTATTTAAGATAAATATCATAAAGTAAAAAGAGGGTACAAAAGGTTGTGCTTTCTAACTTCATCCATCTCATGCTCATCAAAAGGAATCCACTAACAAGGCTGATCAAGTCTTGTTAACAAGCTCATTCCGAATCGCATGAAACCGGAGAAATTTCGAATAACACTAGGTTACCTCAACGGGGATATGCACGTCCCCAAAAATAAGAATATCATATTTCTTCTTGACAGTAGGAAGATGAAATTCAAAACCTCCAATAGTAATCGTTGAATTTTTTCCAATAGAATTGATACTGTGGACTTGAGGTTGTTTCCTCGGAAAATGTACCATTAACATGAAAAGTGACATCGCCTTTGTTGCAATCAATAACAGCCCCTGCAGTATTCAAAAAGGGTCTTCCCAGAATAATGGACATACTACCGTCCTCAGGAATATCAAGAATAACAAAGTCTGTTAAAATAGTGATGTTTGCAACCACAACAGGAACATCCTCACAAATACCGACAGGTATAGCAGTTGATTTATCAGCCATTTGCAAAGATATTTCAGTAGGTGTCAACTTATTCAAATCAAGTCTACGATATAAAGAGAGAGGCATAACACTAACACCGGCTCTGTTGGGGATATGACTATTAGGTATGACCCGCCCAGGAGGGGCCGGGTCATCCCTATGGCGATTCATCTCCATGAAGCCCAAGAGCGTATTAACAATGGGCGGTTCATAGATAGGCTTAGTAGAGGGCCCAAACCTGAAGGTGGCTTAAGGCCCATGGATATAAACCTCCATGTATGTAAACTTGTATTGTAAGGTATGTAAGAAAGGTCACCGAGCCGGATACATTGTATGCGCCGGCCGGGACTCTGTAGGCCGCAGGGCGTCGACCTGTGTATATAAGGAGACGACCCAGTGGCGGCTTAGGAGAAGAAAAACAACAGATCGAGAGCCAGGTTAATCGTATTCGCTCCCTACTCATCGAAACCCTAGCAATACCACCTCAAACTGGATTAGGCTTTTACCTTCACCATAAGGGGTCGAACCAGTATAAACTCCTCTTGTCCTTTGTCCTGATTAACCCCTTTAAGGTAACCCCATTGAGATGGCTCCACAACTAAGTCCTCAGACTAGGACACCTACCGTGACAATTCCACGATAGTTGGCGCCCACCCTGGGGCTATCGCACGATGGCTTAAAGTTCTTAGAGGGCAACTTTGAATGGGTCAAGGGATATGCCATGGGCCAGATGACCAAGAGTCGCTGCGGTAAGCTCTACATCGACGACGCAGGCTAGGGCCCCGAGGCCGGCTCAATTGAGTACGGGTACCGGGTCCCATTCAGCGGAATTCACGTCTTCATCAGCAAGATCGATGAACCGGGCCGTGAGCCGGACATCTGCACCGACATCATCGAGACGGCTCAGCGTGCGAGACCCGCCCAGGTTTGGCCCACCATGAATCGCGCCTTCGTAGGATTTATCCATGGAGCGGAATCTGAGGATAGATCGACATCTGGTGGTGAGACCGTCGTTTACTCTGATGGTGAGTCATCCACCGGTGAGACCGAGTCATTGTATCAACTGCAAGACGGCCGGTGATACGTCTCCAACGTATCTATAATTTTTGATTGCTCCATGCTATATTATCTACTATTTTGGACTATATTGGGCTTTATTTTCCACTTTTATATTATTTTTGGGACTAACCTATTAACCAGAGGCCCAGCCCAGAATTGCTATTTTTTTTGCCTATTTCAGTGTTTCGAATAAACAGAATATCAAACGGAGTCCAAACGGAATAAAATCTTCGGAAACATGATTTTCTCACCGAACGTGATCCAGGAGACTTGGACCCTACTGCAAGGGATCAAAGAGGTGGTCACGAGGGTGGGGCGTGCCCCCTAGGGCGCGCCCCCTGCCTCGTGGGCCCCTCGGTGCTACACCGACGTACTCCTTCCTCCTATATATACACACGTACCCCCAAACGATTAGAACAGGAGCCAAAACCCTAATTCCACCACCGAAACTTTCTGTATCCACGAGATCCCATCTTGGGGCCTGTTCCGGAGCTCCGCCGGAAGAGGGCCATCATCACGAAGGGCTTCTACATCATCCTAGCCCTTCCGATGAAGTGTGAGTAATTTACCTCAGACCTTCGGGTCCATAGTTAGTAGCTAGATGGCTTCTTCTCTCTCTTTGAATCTCAATACAAAGTTCTCCCCCTCTCTTGTGGAGATCTATTCGATGTAATCTTCTTTTTGCGGTGTGTTTGTTGAGACCGATGAATTGTGGGTTTATGATCAAGTCTATCTATGAATAATATTGGAATATTCTCTGAATTCTTTTATGCATGATTGGTTATCTTTGCAAGTATCTTCGAATTATCCGTTTGGTTTGGACAACTAGATTGGTAGTTCTTGCCATGGGAGAAGTGCTTAGCTTTGGGTTCGATCTTGTGGTGTCCTTACCCAGTGACAGAAGGGGCAGCAAGGCACGTATTGTATCGTTTCCATTGAGGATAACAAGATGGGGTTTATTTCATATTGCATGAATTTATCTCTCTACATCATGTCATCTTGCTTAAGGCATTACTCTGTTTTTAACTTAATACTCTAGATGCATGCTGGGTAGCGGTTGATGAGTGGAGTAATAGTAGTAGATGCAGAATCGTTTTGATCTACTTGTCACGGACGTGATGCCTATATACATGATCATGCCTAGATATTCTCATAATTATGCACAATTCTATCAATTGCTCAACAGTAATTTGTTCACCCACCGTAGAATACTTCTGCTCTTGAGAGAAGCCACTAGTGAAACCTATGGCCCACGGGTCTATTCTCATCATATCAATCTCCATCACTTTTATATTGCTTTGCTATTTACTTTGCCTTTACTTTTTACTTTGCATCTTTATATCAAAAATACCAAAAATATTCTATCTATCAGATCTCCTCTCGTAAGTGACCGGGAAGGGCTTGACAACCCCTAATCGCGTTGGTTGTGAGTAGCTATCGCTTTGTGAAGGTACGAGGGACTTGAGCGTGGGCTCCTACTGGATTGATACCTTGGTTCTCAAAAACTGAGGGAAATACTTACGCTACTCTGCGGCATCATCCCTTCCTCTTCGGGGAAAATGAACGCAATCTCAAGACGTAGCAAGAAGGATTTATGGCGCCGTTGCTGGGGAGTCTACGCAAAAAGTCAACATACCAAGTACCCATCACAATCCCTATCTCTCGCATTACATTATTTTCCATTTGCCTCTCGTTTTCCTCTCCCCCCAATTCACCCTTGCCGTTTTATTCTCCCTCTCTCTCTCTCCATCCTCCCTCTCTGTTTGCCTTTTTGTTTGCTCGTGTGCTAGTTTGTTTGCTTGTCGTCATGGCTAGTCTCATATCTTCTCCATTGTCTCCCGAGAGTGAAGTTCTAAATTTTAAACAAAGGGAGGGAGAAAATCTAAAAGATGCTTGGTATAGAATTTGCAATGCTCAAAATAGATCTACCAGGAAACAATCTACCTTAGTTCTTCTTCGCAATTTTTATGTAGGTGTTAATCCTTGGTATAGATATATCCTCGATACCATTACCGGAGGGAACTTCTTGGGTAGCCATACTTTTGATTCTTATAATGCTATGATAGATTTATTTGGCTCACCACCTCTTTTGGTTAATGGAACCATGTTAACTTTGGAGCATGTTATGCAAAGACTTGAAATTATTGAAAATAAAGTTGCTACTATTGAATCAATTGAAAATCTAGATAAAAAGATCCACAATCAAATTACTCAATATGGATCTAAGGTAGGAATGACATTGGAAAATATTAAGGAAAAGGAACCCATAGTTAATGAGAAGATGAACTTAGATTCTACTAGAATTGATAAACTTGAGGGTATCATTGCAAATTTGGGAACCGCTTTTTCTTCCGTAAAGAATACTCCTAGTCCTACTACTAAAATTGCCAAGCTTATGTATGTTCCTAAAAATAAGGGTGAATCATCTAGTAAGGAAACTGCTGATCTTAAATCTATAAGTATTCATCCCAATCTTTTTTCTATCATTAAAGAACCATTTATTACAAATGAATTTTTCGATCTTGTGCCTAAAAGTTTGATAATTAATAAAGAGAAATAAATTCCTAAAGATGGTAGATGCCTAATTTAAGAATTATACCAAAGATGGCAATACCTAGATCTATTCTTGCTCGTTATGCCTAGCTAGGGGCGTTAAACGATAGCGCTTGTTGGGAGGCAACCCAATTTTATTTTTATTCCTTGCTTTTTTCTCCTGTTTAGTAATAAATAAATTATTTAGCCTGTGTTTTGGTTGTGTTTTTTGTGTTTAATTAGTGTTTGTGCCAAGTAGAACCGTTGGGAAGACTTGGGGAAAGTCTTGTTGAACTTGCTGTAAAAAACAGAAACTTTAGCGCTCACGAGAACTGCTGTCATTTTTATTTGAAGAGTTATATTTAGTTAATTCTTTTTGCAGATAATTAATAGATAAATTCCTCACGTCCAGAAATTTATTTTAGAATTTTTGGGGTTCCAGATCTTGCGCTAGCTACAGATTACTACAGACTGTTCTGTTTTTGACTGATTCTGTTTTTCGTGTGTTGTTTGCTTATTTTGATGATTCTATGGCTAGTAAAATAGTTTATAATCCCTAGAGAAGTTGGAATACAGTAGGTTTAACACCAATATAAATAAATAATGAGTTCATTATAGTACCTTGAATTGGTCTTTTGTTTTCTCTCGCTAACGGAGCTTACGAGTTTTCTATTTTTAGTTTTGTGTTGTAAAGTTTTCAAGTTTTGGGTGAATTCTTTTGATGGATCATGGAACAAGGAGTGGCAAGAGCCTAACCTTGGGGATGCCCATGGCACCCCCAAGATAATCCAAGGACACCAAAAAGTCAAAGCTTGGGGATGCCCCGGAAGTCATCCCCTCTTTCGTCCACTTCCATCGGTAATTTACTTGGAGCTATATTTTTATTCACCAACATGATATGTGTTTTGCTTGGAGCATCTTGTATTATTTGTGTCTTTGTTTGTTAGTATGCCACAATCATCCTTGCTGTACACACCTTTTGAGAGAGCCATACATGAATTAAATTTTAATAGAATGCTCTATGTGCTTCACTTATATCTTTTGAGCTAGATAATTTTGCTCTATGTGCTTCACTTATATCTTTTGAGCTAGATAATTTTGCTCTATGTGCTTCACTTATATCTTTTGAGCTAGATAATTTTGCTCTATGTGCTTCACTTAGATCTTTTAGAGCACGGTGGTGGATTCGTTTTAAAGAAACTATTGATCTCTCATGCTTCACTTAAATTAATTTGAGAGTCTCTTAATAGCATGGTAATTTTCCTAATAATAATATGCTTGGTATTCAAGATTTGTGAAACTTTCTTTTGAGTGTGTTGAATACTAAGAAAATATTGAAGCATGATAATTGTTTTGAGATATGGAGGTGATAATATTAAAGTCATGCTAGTTGAGTAGTTGTGAATTTAAAGAATACTTGTGTTGAAGTTTGTGATTCCCGTAGCATGCACGTATGGTGAACCGTTATGTGATGAAGTCGGAGCATGATATATTTATTGATTGTCTTCCTTATGAGTGGCGGTCGGGGACGAGCGATGGTCTTTTCCTACCAATGTATCCCCCTAGGAGCATGCGCGTAATACTTTGCTTTGGTAACTTCTAAATTTTTGCAATAAGTATATGATTTCTTTATGACTAATGTTGAGTCCATGGATTATATGCACTCTCACCCTTCCACCCTTGCTAGCCTCTCTAATACCGCACAACTTTCGCCGGTATCATACACCTACCACATACCTTCCTCAAAACAGCCACCATACCTACCTATTATGGCATTTCCATAGCCATTCCGAGATATATTGCCATGCAACTTTCCACCATCTAGTTCATCATGAAATATCCATCATTGTCATATTGCTTAGCATGATCATGTAGTTGACATAGTATTTGTGGCAAAGCCACCGTTCATAATTCTTTCATACTTGTCACTCTTGATTCATTGCATATCCCAGTACACTGCCGGAGGCATTCATATAGAGTCATATTTTGTTTTAGTACCGAGTTGTAATCATTGAGTTGTAAACAAATAGAAGTGTGATGATCATATTCAATAGAGCATTGTCCCAAAAAAAGAGAAAGGCCAAAGAAAAAAAGAAGGCCCAAAAAAAGGGGCAATGCTACTATCCTTTTTTCCACACTCGTGCTTCAAAGTAGCACCATGATATAGCGAGTCTCATATATTGTGCTTCAAAGTAGCACCATGTTCTTCATATAGAGAGTCTCATATGTTGTCACTTTCATATACTAGTGGGAATTTTACGTTATAGAACATGGCTTGTATATTCCAATGATGGGCTTCCTCAAATTGCCCTAGGTCTTCGTGAGCAAGCAAGTTGGATGCACACCCACTAGTTTCTTTTGTTGAGCTTTCATACATTTATAGCTCTAGTGCATCCGTTGCATGTCAATCCCTACTCACTCACATTGATATCTATTGATGGGCATCTCCATAGCCCATGCTTCAAAGTAGCACCATGTTCTTCATATAGAGAGTCTCATATGTTGTCACTTTCATATACTAGTGGGAATTTTACGTTATAGAACATGGCTTGTATATTCCAATGATGGGCTTCCTCAAATTGCCCTAGGTCTTCGTGAGCAAGCAAGTTGGATGCACACCCACTAGTTTCTTTTGTTGAGCTTTCATACATTTATAGCTCTAGTGCATCCGTTGCATGTCAATCCCTACTCACTCACATTGATATCTATTGATGGGCATCTCCATAGCCCATTGATACGCCTAGTTGATGTGAGACTATCTTCTCCTTTTTGTCTTCTCCACAACCACCATTCTATTCCACCTATAGTGCTATATCCATGGCTCACGCTCATGCATTGCGTGAAGATTGAAAAAGTTAGAGTATGAAACAATTGCTTGGCTTGTCATCGGGGTTGTGCATGATTTAAATACTTTGTTTGGGGAAGATGGAGCATAGCCAGACTATATGATTTTGTAGGGATAACTTTCTATGGCCATGTTATTTTGAGAAGACATAATTGCTTTGTTAGTATGCTTGAAGTATTATTATTTTCTATGTCAATATAAACTTTTGTCTTGAATCTTTCTAATCTGAATATTCATACCACAATTAAGAAGATTAGCATTGAAATTATGCCAAGTAGCACTCCGCATCAAAAATTCTCTTTTTATAATTTACCTACTCGAGGACGACCAGGAATTAAGCTTGGGGATGCCTGATACGTCTCCAACGTATCTATAATTTTTTATTGCTTCATGTTATATTATCTACTGTTTTGGACTATATTGGGCTTTATTTTCCACTTTTATATTATTTTTGGGACTAACCTATTAACCGGAGGCCCAGCCCAGAATTGCTGTTTTTTTGCCTATTTCAGTGTTTCGGATAAACAAAATATGAAACGGAGTCCAAACGGAATAAAATCTTTGGAAACGTGATTTTCTCACCGAACTTGATCCAGGAGACTTGGACCCTACTGCAAGGGATCAAAGAGGTGGTCACGAGGGTGGGGGGCGCGCCCCCCTAGGGCGCGCCCCTGCCTCTTGGGCCCCTCGGTGCTCCACCGACATACTCCTTCCTCCTATATATACACACGTACCCCCAAACGATCAGAACAGGAGCCAAAACCCTAATTCCACCGCCGCAACTTTCTGTATCCACGAGATCCCATCTTGGGGCCTGTTCCGGAGCTCCGCCGGAAGAGGGCCGTCATCACGGAGGGCTTCTACATCATCCTAGCCCCTCCAATGAAGTGTGAGTAGTTTACCTCAGACCTTCGAGTCCATAGTTAGTAGCTAGATGGCTTCTTCTCTCTCTTTGAATCTCAATACAAAGTTCTCCCCCTCTCTTGTGGAGATCTATTCGATGTAATCTTCTTTTTGCGGTGTGTTTGTTGAGACCGATGAATTGTGGGTTTATGATCAAGTCTATCTATGAATAATATTTGAATATTCTCTGAATTCTTTTATGCATGATTGGTTATCTTTGCAAGTCTCTTCGAATTATCCGTTTGGTTTGGCCAACTAGATTGGTAGTTCTTGCCATGGGAGAAGTGCTTAGCTTTGGGTTCGATCTTGCGGTGTCCTTACCCAGTGACAGAAGGGGCAGCAAGGCACGTATTGTATCATTTCCATTGAGGATAACAAGATGGGGTTTATTTCATATTGCCTGAATTTATCTCACTACATCATGTCATCTTGCTTAAGGCGTTACTCTGTTTTTAACTTAATACTCTAGATGCATGCTGGGTAGCGGTTGATGAGTGGAGTAATAGTAGTAGATGCAGAATCGTTTCGATCTACTTGTCACAGATGTGATGCCTATATACATGATCATGCCTAGATATTCTCATAATTATGCACAATTCTATCAATTGCTCAACAGTAATTTGTTCACCCACCGTAGAATACTTATGCTCTTGAGAGAAGCCACTAGTGAAACCTAGGCCCCCGGGTCTATTCTCATCATATCAATCTCCATCACTTTTATATTGCTTTGCTATTTACTTTGCCTTTACTTTTTTACTTTGCATCTTTATATCAAAAATACCAAAAATATTCTATCTATCAGATCTCACTCTCGTAAGTGACCGTGAAGGGCTTGAAAACCCCTAATCGCGTTGGTTGCGAGTAGCTATCGCTTTATGCAGGTACGAGGGACTTGAGCGTGGGCTCCTACTGGATTGATACCTTGGTTCTCAAAAACTGAGGGAAATACTTACGCTACTCTGCTGCATCATCCCTTCCTCTTTAGGGAAAACCAACGCAAGCTCAAGACGTAGGAGCCGGCTTGGGGGCTGTTCCGATGGCGACAGTATTTCGGACCCCTGTGAGCCACTGAACCGGGTTGTAATCTTCATGGCCGGTACACAGCCCATGCAACACTCATCAACGGCAGCAGAGCTGATTTCTAGGCCAGCGGCGGCAGCGGCTGCCGGGGCAGGAAGCCCTGAGCACCCGCCGGCTCAGGTCTTAACCGACTTACTGGATAAACTGACAGCGCTGTTAACAGCGGTGGTTAACCCGGAGGATCAAGATCAGCATAATGCAACAGTCATGAAGTTGCGTGATGAGATAGCACATGCCAAGGAGGGGCTAAACGCAGAAAATGCTAGGATGGCCGAGGAGCGGGCTGCTTTGGATGCTGAGGCACAACGGATTCAGTCACAGTCTTACCGGCTCATGCTAGATCAGAACAGTTCAAACGAAGTCATGAGGAGGAGGCATCAGACTCGTCTGCTGTCGGTTTATGAGGCAAGAAATCTCTTTAACACGCCAGGAGCAGGAACCAGTGACCCGGCAGTGGTAAACCGGGTCGAAGCACCTGGGACGGGTATGCCAGTTCAGCCATGCATGACGGACCCGCCTCGTCAGAACAATAACCCGCCGCAGCACGTGCCGATGCCACCGAGTCATTATTCTAACCCTTTAGATAACATGATCGCTGCGGTGTCATGATTGGCGGCTCTCCCGGTTGATGGTGAGTCGCCGACGGCAGTTGAAACAAGGAGGGCTAGAGAGCTTCTTTAGACAGCACTGACTCAGCAGTAGGCTTATTCTTACAGTCGTGACAGGATTCACTCCGCCCCTCGCCCGAGCCGGAGTTACAGCAGACATATTGACGAGCCGGCTGTGTCAAGCAGTGGACGGAACCATAACCCGCCTCGTGGACATAACCCAGCGGGCGGAGGTGCTGATGCTCAAAATGTAGTGGATCAAGGAAGAGCACGTCGACAGGCCGAGCTGGCGGCACAGTATGCAGCCTGTCAGGCTACTCCGGTTAGTCCAACCACTTCTGTGGAGCCAGGTGTGACCTTTAGAAATTTGGGCATGCCATGCTTAGTACCGGATCTACGTAATGAGCGTCTGCCCAAGGATTTCAAAGGTCCTCGCAAGGTGCCTAACTATACAGCCAATTTAAGTCCTGAGGCATGGGTTGAGAGTTATGAGATGGCCATGGAATTGCTAGATGTCAGCGAGGCTGCGTGTGCTAAATATTTTCCCCTGATGTTGGAAGGAACAGCCCACACTTGGTTGAAGGGGCTCCCTGCCAATTCCATCGGGTCATGGGCCGAGTTAAAAGCCCGGTTCATCCAGAATTTCAAGGATACATGTAAGCAGCCCATGTCAATTGTGGATTTAGCCTCCTGTGTCCAAGAAGAAGGTGAGTCGACAACCCATTGGGTGTGTCATGTCTCAACAATCCTGCACTCGTCGGATCGTATCAATGCCGACTCAGCGGTGTTGATGTTGGAGAACAATTGTCGTTTCACGCCCTTAAAGCAGAAGCTAGGGCGGTTCAAATGCCACTGCAATGACATGGGGACACTCATGGCGGCTCTGGTTAAGTATGCCGACTCTGATAGTACCAAGGAGCCCGAGTCTGATGATGAAAATCCGGGAAAGGGAAAGAAGAGCAGCAAGACCAAGGGGTAGCAGCATAACTCGGCGAACCAGGGAGGCAACGGTAAGCGCAAAGATGATAATAGTTTTTACTTTGTGGCTAACATCAATGCACAGAATAATGGTCAGCATTGTAAGGGTAAACCGCCCCCACTGGCCAGAGGATCCGGTGTCAATCTTGAACAGATGTTAAATCAGCCCAGCCCAAGACATGGTACGCGAGAAAGACTGTCCGGGCACATCTGGAAGGATTGTTACATTATGAAGGAGTAAAAGAATTCCAATCTTTTTCAAGACAGTCATGGGCCAGGTGGCGGTTCAGGATCCGGCTCTCTCGGACCGGGTTATGGCGGTGGCGGCTCTAACTCTGGATTCCAAGGAAATCAAGATAATCACGGCAACCAGGGTAGTTACAATCAGCAGAGTAATCAGGGGAGTCAACAGCAGCAACAGTCTGATTATCAGAGCAACCCGAAACAGTTGAATAGTGGACAGTACCATGTCTTCACCACTAGCTTATGTAAGCATGACCAGAATCTTCATAAGAGGGCAGTCAATGATGTTGAGCCGGCAGTTCCCCATTACTTACGCTGGTCTGAGCAGCCCATTGTGTGGAGTCGGGAAGATCACCTGCCCCGAGTTGATAATCTGGGTCACTTGGCTTTGGTGGTCGCACCTCAGGCCGGAGGGTATAAGTTCACCAAGGTACTCATGGACGGAGGGATCAGCATCAATATCCTTTATTATGAAACTTTCTGTCGCATGGGGTTGACTGATAAAAATCCTAAGCCATCAAACACTGTCTTCCATGGCGTGGTACCTGGTAAGTCGGCCTACCCAGTTGGTAAGATAACTCTAGAAGTTGTTTTTTGAGATAATCATGACTCTAGGTCGGAGACATTGACCTTTGAAGTAGTCAAGATCCACAGCCCATATCACGCTCTATTTGGGCGGCCGGCTTATTCCAAGTTCATGGCGTGGCCTTGTTATGTGTATCTGCAGCTCAAGATGACGGGTTACATGGGAACCATCACGGTGCATGGGAGCCGGAAAATAGCTTTGGAGTGTGAGGAATGAGACGCTGCTTATGCTGAGTCGGTTTGTGCAACTGAGGAGCTAAAATTTTATAAGGATAATGTTGACCCGGTGGACATGACGTCTCTGAAGAAGCCAACCACAGAGCAGGATCCTTCACTTAAATTTAAGTCAGCCGATGACACTAAGATAGTTTATTTCGTTCCTGGCGATTCGTCGAAGCAGTTCAGTATCAGTGCCAATCTGGATCTAAAATAGGAAAGAGCACTCATCGAGTTCATCCGTGAGAACCGGGACATCTTTGCATAGAAGCCTTCAGACATGCCGACTGTACCGAGAGAACTCGCTGAGCACACTCTTAATATTGATCCAAAATTTAAGCCGGTTAAGCAGTTTCTTCACCGATTTAACAAGGAGAGGCAGAAGGTCATTGGAGAGGAAGTGGCCCGGCTCTGGGCAGCCGGGTTTATCATTGAAGTTTTCCATCCTGAGTGGTTGGCTAACCAGGTGCTGGCACTTAATAAGAACGACACTTGGCATATGTGTGTGGACTACACGGATTTAAACAAGGCTTGTCCGGCTGATCCTTTTGCTCTCCCTCGTATTGATCAGATTATCGATGCTACGGCGGGTTGTGAGCGTTTGAGTTTTTTGGACGCTTTTCTGGTTATCATCAGATCAAGATGGCAGTTAAGGACTAGGAGAAGACAACTTTCATAACTCCCTTTGGAGCCTTCTGCTATGTGTCTATGCCTTTTGGGCTTAAGAGTGCCCAGGCGACTTATCAGAGATGTGTGCAGAATTGCCTTCATGATCAAATTGGGCGCTGCTACCTCTTGAGCACTTGCGTTGGTTTTCCCTTGAAGAGGAAAGGGTGGTGCAGCAAAGTAGCGTAAGTATTTCCCTCAGTTTTTGAGAACCAAGGTATCAATCCAGTAGGTGGCTACGCGTGAGTCCCTCGCACCTACACAAAACAAATAAATCCTCGCAACTAACGCGATAAGGGGTTGTCAATCCCTACTCGGTCACTTACGAGAGTGAGATCTGATAGATATGATAAGATAATATTTTTGGTATTTTTATGATAAAGATGCAAAGTAAAATAAAAGCAATGAAAATAACTAAGTATTGGAAGATTAATATGATGGAAGATAGACCCGGGGGCCATAGGTTTCACTAGTGGCTTCTCTCAAGAGCATAGGTATTTTATGGTGGGTGAACAAATTACTGTTGAGCAATTGACAGAATTGAGCATAGTTATGAGAATATCTAGGTATAATCATGTATATAGGCATCATGTCCGAGACAAGTAGACCAACTCCTGCCTGCATCTACTACTATTATTCCACACATCGACCGCTATCCAGCATGCATCTAGAGTATTAAGTTCAAGAGAACAGAGTAACGCTTTAAGCAAGATGACATGATGTAGAGGGATAAACTCATGCAATATGATGAAAAACCCATTTTGTTATCCTCGATGGCAACAATACAACACGTGCCTTGCTGCCCCTACTGTCACTGGGAAAGGACACCGCAAGATTGAACCCAAAGCTAAGCACTTCTCTCATTGCAAGAAAGATCAATCTAGTAGGCCAAACCAAACTGATAATTCGCAGAGACTTGCAAAGATAGCCAATCATACATAAAAGAATTCAGAGAAGATTCAAATATTGTTCATAGATAAACTTGATCATAAACCCACAATTCATCGGTCTCAACAAACACACCGCAAAAGAAGATTACATCAAATAGATCTCCACAAGAGAGGGGGAGAACTTTGTATTGAGATCAAAAAAGAGAGAAGAAGCCATCTAGCTAATAACTATGGACCCGAAGGTCTGAGGTAAACTACTCACACTTCATCGGAAGGGCTATGGGGTTGATGTAGAAGCCCTCCGTGATCGATGCCCCCTCCGGCAGAGCTCCGGAACAGGCCCCAAGATGGGATCTCGTGGATGCAGAAACTTACAGCGGTGGAATTAGGGTTTTGGCTCCGTATCTGATCGTTTGGGGGTATGTAGTTATATATAGGAGGAATAAGTACGTCGATGGAGCAATAGGGGGCCCACGAGGGTGGAGGGTGCGCCTGGGGGGGTAGGCGCGCCCCCTACCTCGTGGCCTCCCTGTTGGTTGCTTGACGTAGGGTCCAAGTCTCCTGGATCTTGTTCGTTCCAAAAATCATGTTCCTGAATGTTTCATTCCGTTTGGACTCCGTTTGATATTCCTTTTCTTCAAAACCCTAAAATAGGCAAAAAAACAACAATTCTGGACTGGGCCTCCGGTTAGTAGGTTAGTCCCAAAAATAATATAAAAGTGTACAATAAAGCCCAATAATGTCCAAAACAGTAGGTAATATAGCATGGATCAATCAAACATTATAGATACATTGGAGACGTATCAAGCATCCCCATGCTTAATTCATGCTCGTCCTCGAGTAGGTAAATGATAAAAACAATTTTTTTGATGTGGAATGCTACTTGGCATATTTTCAATGTAATTCTTCTTAATTGTGGTATGAATATTCAGATCCGAAAGATTCAAGACAAAAGTTCAATATTCACATAGAAATAATAATACTTCAAGCATACTAACTAAGCAATTATGTCTTCTCAAAATAACATGGCCAAAGAAAGTTATCCCTACAAAATCATATAGTTTGGCTATGCTCTATCTTCACCACACAAAGTATTTAAATCATGCACAACCCCGATGACAAGCCAAGCAATTGTTTCTTACTTTTGACATTCTCAAAAAATTTCAATCTTCATGCAATACATGAGCGTGAGCCATGGACATAGCACTATAGGTGGAATAGAATGGTGTTTGTGGAGAAGACAAAAAGGGAGAAGATAGTCTCACATCAACTAGGCGTATCAACGGGCTATGGAGATGCCCATCAATAGATATCAATGTGAGTGAGTAGGGATTGTCATGCAACGGATGCACTAGAGCTATAAGTATATGAAAGCTCAAAAAGAAACTAAGTGGGTATGCATCCAACTTGCTTGTTCACGAAGACCTAGGGCATTTTGAGGAAGCCCATCGTTGGAATATACAAGCCAAGTTCTATAATGAAAAATTCCCACTAGTATATGAAGGTGATAACAAAGGAAACGCTCTACTATGAAAATCATGGTGCTACTTTGAAGCACAAGTGTGGTAAAAGGATAGCATTGTCCCTTTTCTCTTTTTCTCTCATATTTTTTTATTTGGGCCTTTTCTCTTTTTTATGGACTCTCTTTTTTATTGTCCGGAGTCTCATCCCGATTTGTGGGGGAATCATAGTCTCCATCATCCTCCTCACTTGGGACAATGCTCTAATAATGATGATCATCACACTTTTATTTTATTACAACTGAAGAATTACAACTCGATACTTAGAACAAAATATGACTCTATGTGAATTCCTCCGGCGGTGTACCGGGATATGCAATGACTCATGAGTGACATGTATGAGAGAATTATGAATGGTGGCTTTTCCACAAATACAATGTCAACTACATGATCATGCAAAGTAATATGACAATGATGGAGCGTGTCATAATAGACGGAACGGTGGAAATTTGCATGGGAATATATCTCGGAATGGCTATGGAAATGCCATGATAGGTAGGTATGGTGGCTGTTTTTAGGAAGGTATATGGTGGGTGTATGATACCGGCAAAAGGTGCGCGGTATTAGAGAGGCCAGCAATGGTGGAAGGGTGAGAGTGCATATGATCCATGGACTCAACATTAGTCATAAAGAACTCATATACTTATTGCAAAAATCTACAAGTTATCAAAGCAAAGTATTACGCGCATGCTCCTAGGGGGATAGATGGTAGGAAAAGACCATCGCTCGTCCCCGACCGCCACTCATAAGGAAGACAATCAATAAATAAATCATGCTCCAACTTCATCACATAACGGTTCAACATACGTGCATGCTATGGGAATCACAAACTTTAAAACAAGTATTCCTCAAATTCACAACTACTCAACTAGCATGACTCTAATATCACCATCTCCATATCTCAAAACAATTATCAAGCATCAAACTTCTCATAGTATTCAACACACTCATAAGATAATTTTATTATTAATCTTGTATACCTAGCATATTAGGATTATTTAAGCAAATTACCCTGCTATTTAAGACTCTCAAAATAATCTAAGTGCAGCATGAGAGATAAATAGTTTCTATAAAACAAATCCACCATCGTGCTCTAAAAGATATAAGTGAAGCACATAGAGTATTCTAATAATTTCTGAATCATGTGTGTCTCTCTCAAAAGGTGTGTACAACAAAGATGATTGTGGTAATCTAAAAAATAAAGACTCAAATCATACAAGACGCTCCAAGCAAAACATATATCATGTGGTGAATAAAAATATAGCTCCAAGTAAAGTTACCAATAGAAGTAGACGAAAGAGGGGATGTCTTCCGGGGCATCCCCAAGCTTAGGCTCTTTCCACTCCTTGTTCCATAATCCATCAAATCCTTACCCAAAACTTGAAAACTTCACAACACAAAACTTAAAGTAGAAAATCTTGTGAGCTCCGTTAGCGAAAGAAAACAAAAGACCACTTCAAGGTACTGTAATGAACTCATTATTTATTTGTATTGGTGTTAAAACTACTGTATTACAACTTCTATATGGTTTATAAACTATTTTACTAGCCATAGATTCATCAAAATAAGCAAACAACACACGAAAAACAGAATCTGTCAAAAACAGAACAGTCTGTAGTAATTTGTAGCTAGCGCAAGATCTGGAACCCCAAAAATTCTAAAATAAATGGCCGGACGTGAGGAATTTATCTATTAATCATCTTCAAAAATAATTAACTAAATATCACTTTCCAAATAAAAATGGCAGAAATTCTCGTGAGCGCTAAAATTTCTGTTTTTTACAGCAAGATTAACAAGACTTTCCCCAAGTCTTCCCAATGGTTCTACTTGGCACAAACACTAATTAAACACAAAAACACAATCAAAACAGAGGCTAGGTAAGTTATTTATTACTAAAAAGGAGCGAAAATCAAGGAATAAAAATAAAATTGGGTTGCCTCCCAACAAGCGCTATCGTTTAACGCCCCTAGCTAGGCATAAAAAGCAAGGATAGATCTAGGTATTGACATCTTTGGTAGGCAATCCATAAGTGGCTCTCGTAATAGATTCATAAGGTAATTTAATTTTATTTCTAGGAAAGTGTTCCATGCATTTCCTTAACGGAAATTGGAATCTAATATTTCCTTCCTCGATATCAATAATTGCACCAATCGTTCTAAGGAAAGATCTACCCTGAATAATAGGACATGAAAGACTGCAATCTATGTCAAGAACGATAAAATCTACGGGCACATAATAACTATTTGCAACAATAATAAAATCATTAATTCTTCCCATAGGTTTCTTAATAGTGGAATCCACAAGCTGCAAGTTTAGAGAGCAATCATCAAAATCACGGAAACCTAACAAATCACACAAAGTCTTTGGAATCATGGAAACACTAGCACCCAAATCACACAAAGCATAGCATTAATGATCTTTAATTTTAATTTTAATAGTTGGTTCCCACTCATCATAAAGTTTTCTAGGGATAGAAGCTTCCAACTCAAGTTTTTCTTCATAAGATTGCATCAAAGCATCAACGATATGTTTGGTAAAAGCTTTATTTTGGCTATAAGCATGAGGAGAATTTTGCACGGATTGTAACAAGGAAATACAATCTATCAAAGAGCAATTATCATAATTTAATTCCTTGAAATCCAAAATAGTAGGTTCATTAACATCTAGAGTTTTGATCTCTTCAATCCCACTTTTATCAAATTTAGCATCAAGATCTAAAAACTGCGATTTTTTGGAACGCCTTCTAGGTAAAGGTGGATCATATTCAGTCCCATCATTATCAAGATTCATATTGCAAAACAAAGATTTAAGAGGGGACACATCAATAACTTTTAGATCTTCATCTTTATTATCATGGTAACTAGAAGAACACGCTTTTATAAAGGAATCTTTCTTAGCACGCATCCTAGCGGGGTTCTTTCTTTGCACTCATCAATGGAAATTCTCATGGCTTTGAGAGACTCATTGATATCATTCTTAGGTGGAATAGATCTAAGTTTCAAAGAATCAACATCAAGAGAAATTCTATCAACGTTCCTAGCCAACTCATCAATCTTAAGCAATTTTTCTTCAATCAAAGCATTGAAATTCTTTTGCGAAGTAATAAATTCTTTAATATTAGATTCAAAATCAGAGGGCATCTTATTATAATTTCCATAAGAATTTTTGTAGGAATTATCATAATTATTAGAGGAATTGCTAGGATAAGGCCTAGGATTAAAGTTTCCTCTATACGTGTTGTTACCAAAATTGTTCCTACCAACAAAATTCACATCCATAGATTCATTATTATTCTCAATCAAAGTAGACAAAGGCATATCATTAGGATCATAAGAAACACTTTTATTAGTAAATAATTTCATAAGTTCATCCATCTTTCCACTCAAAACATTAATTTCTTCTATCGTATGCACTTTCTTATTAGTAGATCTTTCAGTGTGCCATTGAGAATAATTAACCATAATATTATCTAGGAGTTTAGTAGCTTCTCTTAAAGTGATTTCCATAAAAGTGCCTCCCGCGGCCGAATCTAAAAGATTTCTAGAAGCAAAATTCAATCCGTCATAAAAAATTTGTATAATCATCCACAAATTCAAACCATGAGTAGGGCAATTACGTATCATTAATTTCATCCTCTCCCAAGCTTGTGCAACATGTTCATGATCAAGTTGCTTAAAATTCATAATACCATTTCTAAGAGAGATGATCTTAGCGGGAGGAAAATACTTAGAGATAAAAGCATCTTTGCACTTATTCTAAGAGTCAATACTATTTTTAGGCAAAGACGAAAACCAAGCTTTAGCACGATCTCTAAGCGAAAAAGGAAATAACTTCAATTTAACAATATCATTGTCCACATCTTTCTTCTTTTGCATATCACACAAATCAACAAAGCTATTTAGATGGGTAGCGGCATCTTCACTAGGAAGGCCGGAAAACGGATCTTTCATGACAAGATTCAGCAAGGCAACATTAATTTCACAAGATTCAACATCGGTAAGAGGAGCAATCGGAGTGCTAATAAAATCATTGTTGTTGGTATTGGTAAAGTCACACAATTTAGTGTTATCTTGAGCCATCGTGACAAGCAAGCAATCCAACACGCAAGCAATCCAACACACAAGCAAATGAAAAAACGGGCAAAAGGAGGCAAATAGAGAAAGAGAGGGAGGATAGAGAGAGAGGGCGAATAAAACGGCAAGGGTGAAGTGGGGGAGAGGAAAACAAGAGGCAAATGGCAAATAATGTAATGCGGGAGATAAGGGTTTGTGATGGGTACTTGGTATGTTGACTTTTGCGTAGACCTCCCCGGCAACGGCGCCAGAAATCCTTCTTGCTACCTCTTGAGCACTTGCGTTGGTTTTCCCTTGAAGAGGAAAGGGTGGTGCAGCAAAGTAGCATAAGTATTTCCCTCAGTTTTGAGAACCAAGGTATCAATCCAGTAGGAAGCTACGCACGAGTCCCTCGCACCTACACAAAACAAATAAATCCTCGCAACCAACGCGATAAGGGGTTGTCAATCCCTACACGGTCACTTATGAGAGTGAGATCTGATAGATATGATAAGATAATATTTTTGGTATTTTTATGATAAAGATGCAAAGTAAAATAAACGCAATGAAAATAACTAAGTAATGGAATATTAATATGATGTAATATAGACCCGGGGGCCATAGGTTTCACTAGTGGCTTCTCTCAAGAGCATCGGTATTTTACGGTGGGTGAACAAATTACTGTTGTGTAATTGACAAAATTGAGCATAGTTATGAGAATATCTAGGTATGATCATGTATATAGGCATCACGTCCGAGACAAGTAGACTGACTCCCGCCTGCATCTACAACTATTACTCCACACATCGACCGCTATCCAGCATGCATCTAGAGTATTAAGTTCAAGAGAACAGAGTAACGCTTTAAGCAAGATGACATGATGTAGAGGGATAAACTCATGCAATATGATGAAAACCCCATCTTGTTATCCTCGATGGCAACGATACAATACGTGCCTTACTGCCCCTTCTGTCATTGGGAAAGGACACCGCAATATTGAACCCAAAGCTAAGCACTTCTCCCATTGCAAGAAAGATCAATCTAGTAGGCCAAACCAAACTGATAATTCGAAGAGGCTCGCAAAGATAACCAATCATACATAAAAGAATTCAGAGAAGATTCAAATATTGTTCATAGATAAACTTGATCATAAACCCACAATTCATCGGTCTCAACAAACACACCGCAAAAGAAGATTACATCGAATAGATCTCCACAAGATAGGGGGTGAACTTTGTATTGAGATCCAAAAAGAGAGAAGAAGCCATCTAGCTAATAACTATGGACCTGAAGGTCTGAGGTAAACTACTCACACTTCATCGGAAGGGCTATGGGGTTGATGTAGAAGCCCTCCATGGTCGATAACCCCTCCGGCGGAGCTCTGTAACAGGCCCCAAGATGGGATCTCGTGGATACAGAAAGTTACGGTGGTGGAATTATGGTTTTGGCTCCGTATCTGATTGTTTGGGGGTACGTAGGTATATATAGGAGGAAGAAGTATGTCGGTGGAGCAACAGGGGGCCCATGAGGGTGGAGGACGCGCCTGGGGGGGGGGGGTAGGCGTGCCCCCTACCTCGTGGCCTCCCTATTGGTTGCTTGACGTAGGGTCCAAGTCTCCTGGATCTTTTTCGTTCCAAAAATCACGTTCCCGAAGGTTTCATTCCATTTGGACTCCGTTTGATATTCCTTTTCTTCGAAACCCTAAAATAGGCAAAAAACCAGCAATTCTGGAGTGGGCCTCCGGTTAGTTGGTTAGTCCCAAAAATAATATAAAAGTGTATAATAAAGCCCAATAATGTCCAAAACAGTAGATAATATAGCATGGAGCAATCAAAAGTTATAGATATGTTGGAGACGTATCAGGCGCAATGTTCACGCTTATGTGGATGATATTGTGGTGAAATCTAGAGAGAAAGAGACATTGATAGATGATCTGAAGGAAACTTTTGGTAATCTCCGAGTTTATAAAATGATGCTTAACCCGGCCGAGTGTGTTTTTGGTGTGCCGGCAGGCAAACTCTTGGGTTTTTTGGTGTTTAACAGGGGCATTGAAGCTAATCCGGAGAAGATCAAAGCCATCACTTCTCTGGCTAAACCAGCGTGTATCAATGATGTGCAATGTCTGGCGGGTCGCATTGCGGCATTAAGCCGGTTCATAAGCCGGTTGGGAGAGAAGGCTATCCCTCTGTATCAAATGATGAAAAATATAGATAATTTTGTCTGGAGTGATGCTGCTAATACAGCATTTGAGGACTTAAAGAAGCAGTTGGCTGAGCCACCTATTCTGGCTGCTCCTGTTGATAAAGAGTCATTGTTATTGTACGTGGCTGCCACTGCCCTGGCTGTCAGCGTGGCTATTGTGGTGGAACGGAAGGAGACAGGCAAGGAATATCCGGTTCAACAGCCGATTTATTATATTAGTAAGATGCTTATTGAGTCCAAGCAGAGGTACCCACATTGGCGGAAGCTTGTGTATGGGGTTTTCATGGCAAGCCGGAAGCTTAAGCAGTATTTTCAGGGTCATCCCATCACTGTGGTTAGCTCTGCTCCTTTGGGAGATATCATCCAAAATAGGGAAGCAACTGGCCGGGTTGCTAAGTGGGCCATTGAGCTTGGACCTCACGGGTTAAAAATATGTGCCTCGTACGGCTATCAAGTCTCAAGCGCTTGTGGATTTCATCAATGATTGGATAGAGTTGCAGGCACCGGAGGAAAAGCCGGATAACACATGTTGGACTATTCACTTTGATGGATCTAGACAGCTGGAGAGCTCAGGGGCTGGAGTTATCTTGACTTCCCCACGAGGTGATAAATTTTGTTATGTTCTCCGTTTAATGTTCCCTTGCACTAACAATGCAGCTGAATATGAGGCCTTACTCCAGGGTCTTCGGATGGCTAAGGAGATGAACTTAAGCCGGGTTATGTGTTTTGGTGACTCAGATTTGTTGCTCAACAACTCTCTGGAACTTGGGATTCTAAGGATCCACTCATGGCGGCTTATCAACGAGAAGTGAATGTCATTGCTGGTCACTTCAAAGGTTATCAAGTTGAGCATGTGGATCGGAGAAAAAATGAAGCGGCTGATGCCTTAAGCCGGTTGGGTTCTCAACATAAACCGGTGCCGCCTAATGTTTTTCTTGATGTTTTACATAACCCATCGGTCAAGTTACCCACAGAGGAGGATTTGGCTATTCCAGACCTGGAGGCTTCATTGGTGGCAGCTCTTCATGTAATTTACCTAAGGATGAAACCTTAGCCAGGCAGATAACCCGAAGGTCTAAATCAGTGACAATTGCCAATGGAGAGGTGCATCACCGCAGTGTTACAGGGGCATTTCAATGTTGTGTTTCTCCAAAAGAGGGCTGTTAGATCATGCGCGAGATTCATGAAGGAGACTGTGGTCATCATGCCGGTTCAAAGTCTCTCGTGGCTAAAGCTTTTCGTCATGGGTTTTTATTGGTTAAGGGCTCATGCTGATGCTGAAGACCTGGTCAGCAGGTGTGATGGATGTCAGAAATTTTCATGACGAGCCCATGTGCCGGCTCAAGAAATGAGGATGATTCCAACTACTTGACCGTTTGCGGTTTGGGGTCTTGATATGGTTGGACCTTTCAAAAGATCCAAGGATAAGAAGACCCACATTTTGGTGGCGGTTGATAAGTTCACTAAGTGGGTAGAGGCAGAGCCAGTCAGTAAGTGTGATGCAACAATGACTGTTCAATTCATGAAGAAGGTGATCTTCCATTTTGGCTTTCCACACAGCATTATAACAGACAATGGCACCAATCTCTCCAAGGGTGTTATGGAAGAGTTTTGTCAACGTGAGCATATATGCTTTATGTATCGTTAGTGGCTCACCCCCAATCTAATGGTCAAGCCGAGAGAGCTAATCAAGAGATCCTAAGAGCATCAAGCCCCGACTTATGGTTCCCTTATAGAGGATGCCGGGTTGTTGGGTGGAGGAGTTACCTTCCATGTTATGGAGCATTAATACCACCCCAACAGATCGAGGGGTTACACGCCTTTTTCATGGTTTACGGAGCAGAGACGGTTCTCCCTAGTGACACCCGTCATGATTCTCCTCGTGTGGCGGCTTATGTTGAAGCTGACAATGAAAAAACATGTCAGGAAGCGCTTGACCTGTTGGATGAGGAGCGTGACATTGCCGCGGCTCGTTCGGCGATTTACCAGCAAGATCTGCGCCGTTATCACAACCGCCGGGTTAAAACCAGAACTTTCCAAGAAGGCGATTTGGTGCTCCGGCTTATCCAGGATCAGATTGATATGCACAAGTTATCCCCACCTTGGGAAGGACCCTTTGTGGTCAGCAAGAATCTGAACAATGGGTCATATTACCTTATTGATGTTCGAGACCGCAAGGACTCACACACGTCGGAGGAAGAAACCCGCCGGCCATGGAATATTGCTCATCTTCGGCCTTACTACACTTGAGCCACCGGCTCTTCTGATGTACATATTTTGACAATGTATATATTATGATCAGTATAATAAATCCGACATCCCTAGTTAAAGCAGGGCCTATGTAGTTCTCTTTAAATACTATTTTTGGTCACTTGGGGGCTTTTGCTTTATAGAGTGAAGTTTTGATTACCCTTTGATCTGGCTTATTGGCCACAAAAAAAAGGGCTTGAGGGCTTTTACCGAAGTTAAAGGGACCAAAGAGAGTCTGTTGCAAAAGCCGACATCCCTTTATAACCCTTGTCATAGGCTTAAAAGCCAGGCTTGGAAGCCAGGTGTAGTCACCTAAAACCCCGGGTTATCCTCCCTTTTTAAGTAAGCAACTCCGCCCAGGTAATCCTGGAATGACCCGCCGAACGTTTGACAAGTCAATCTTATGCAGACACCGAACTTGTCAAAGTTAAAACGATGATTGGTTATGTGAGATCCATCTTATAAGGTTTGTATATAGGTTTAACTCAGTGGCCTGGAAGCCCATGAAAAGCCTTGATTTTCGGCCTGGCAGCCCATGAAAAGCCTTGTTTTTCGTCTGTTTTTATTTGACAGAGTCTCTTTTTGAGGTTTATTTGATGAGGCTTATAAAGCTTTGTGATTATAATTCATCTGGTGTTTATTAACCCGGCCTGGCTTTTGACTATAAGTCTCCAGTTTGAGATAAGATAATACCCGGTGTTTATTAACCCAGCCCGGCTTTGTTTATAAACCGGTAATCTTTGATAATTACCAGTGCTCAAATGTTGGGTTATCACCCTTACCACACTGGTTTGGTAAACCAACAGTGTGATCAAATATCATAGGTATGATATATTTTCAATCGTACATGGTTATCATTCAGTTCAGCCTTGGTTATAAACTGTGATAGTTTCCTATGATTTATATCGGGCATTATAACCTGTCCAGCAGTAAACCGCTAGGACACTTTTCACCTGTTGTATGCAGGAACAGATTCAAAATTGCTAATATCATAAAGCATACATGGCATATCTTAACATGGCGGATGAACAGTGTCATGCACAGCAAAATATGCATGATGGCATAGCAGAATAAGAGTTTAAAGCTATCCTATTAGAAGGCGCTTGGTGCCGAAAAGGATAGTTGTTTTTAAGTCTTGCAGAAAGCAGATGATAAACCGGCCCCGGTTCATGAATCTTGGCCTGGCTAGCTTGAAGGTTGCGATTCATCCCTTGCCGGTTCGTCTTCCTCCACCACCGTCTGGAAGTTGGGCTTGGACTAGTCAAAGCCACGCAAGGCGACGAATTCAGCTTCATCATCAATCAGATTAGACGGGTCAATATTAGGGGCAAAAGTGTGCTTACGAATCGGCGGAACTAAATCCATCACTTTATACGAAGGAGTCTGCATCTTTTGATTATCTGCATCGTAAGCCGGCTTGTACTTGGTGAGATTGGTCTTGCTACCTCTTGAGCACTGCGTTGGCTTTCCCTTGAAGAGGAAAGGGTGATGCAGCAAAGTAGCATAAGTATTTCCCTCGTTTTTGAGAACCAAGGTATCAATCCAGTAGGAGGCCACACGCAAGTCCCTCGTACCTACACAAACAAATAAGAACCTCGCAACCAACGCGATAAAGGGTTTGTCAATCCCTTCACGGTCACTTACGAGAGTGGGATCTGATAGAGATGATAAGATAATTTTTTTGTATTTGTATGATAAATATTAAAAGTAAAGATTGCAAAGTAAAAGGTAATAGAAATAGCTTGTTGACGGAAGATTAATATAATGGAGAATAGACTCGGGGGCCATAGGTTTCACCAGTGGCTTCTCTCAAGATAGCATAAGTATTACGGTGGATGAACAAATTACTGTCGAGCAATTGATAGAAAAGCGAATAATTATGAGAATATCTAGGCATGATCATGTATGTAGGCATCACGTCCGTGACAAGTAGACTAACTCCTGCCTGCATCTACCACTATTACTCCACACATCAACCGCTATCCAGCATGCATCTAGAGTATTAAGTTCATAAGAACAGAGTAACGCATTAGGTAAGATGACATGTAGAGGGATAAACTCAAGCAATATGATATAAACCCCATCTTTTTATCCTCGATGGCAACAATACAACATGTGTCGTTTCCCTTTCTGTCACTGGGATCGAGCACCGCAAGATTGAACCCACAGCTAAGCACTTCTCCCATTGCAAGAAAGATCAATCTAGTAGGCCAAACCAAACTGATAATTCGAAGAGACTTGCAAAGATAACCAATCATACATAAAAGATTTCAGAGAAGAATCAAATATTGTTCATAGATAGATTTGATCATAAACCCACAATTCATCGGATCTCGACAAACACACCGCAAAAAGAGTTACATCAAACAGATCTCCAAGAAGATCGAGGAGAACTTTGTATTGAGATCCAAAGAGAGAGAAGAAGCCATCTAGATAATAACTATGGACCCGAAGGTCTGAAGTAAACTACTCACACATGATCGGAGGGGCCATGGAGTTGATGTAGAGGCCCTCTGTGATCGATGCCCCCTCCGGCGGAGCTCCGAAAAAGGCCCCAAGATGGGATCTCTTGGGTACAGAAGGTTGCGGCAGTGGAAATAGGGTTTCGTGGTGCTCCTGGATGTTTTCATGGTATATGAGTATATATAGGATGAAGAAGTAGGTCGGTTGAGCCATGAGGGGCCCACGAGGGGTGAGGGCGCGCCTAGGGGGGTAGGCGCGCCCCCTGCCTCGTGGCCTCCTCAGTTGTTTCTTGATATCCACTCCAAGTCCTCTGGATCACGTTTGTTCCAAAAATCACGTTCCCAAAGGTTTCATTCCGTTTGGACTCCGTTTGATATTCCTTTTCTGCGAAACACTAAAATAGGCAAAAAAACAGCAATTTGCACTGGGCCTTGGGTTAATAGGTTAGTCCCAAAAATAATATAAAAGTGTATAATAAAGCCCATTAAACATTCAACACAGAATATATAATAGCATGGAACAATCAAAAATTATAGATACGTTGGAGACGTATCAAGCATCCCCAAGCTTAATTCCTGCTCGTCCTCGAGTAGGTAAATGATAAAAACAGAATTTTTGATGTGGAATGCTTTCTAACATATTCTTCAATGTAATTTTCTCTATTGTGGCATGAATTTTCAGATCCAAAAGATTCAAGATAAAAGTTTAATGATGACATAAAAATAATAATACTCCAAGTATGCTAATCAAGCAATTATGTCTTATCAAAATAACATAGCCAAAGAAAGCTTATCCCTACAAAATCATATAGTTTGGCCATGCTTCATTTTCTTCACACAAAATGCTCTCATCATGCACAACCCCAATGACAAGCCAAGCAATTGTGTCATACTTAGCCTTTTCAAAATCTTTCAACTTTTACACAATATATGAGCGCGAGCCATGGACATAACACTATGGGTGGAATAGATTATAATGATTGAGGTTGTGTGAGAAGGCAAAAGGGGAGAAAGTCTCACATTGACGCGGCTAATCAATGGGCTATGGAGATGCCCAGCGATTGATGTCAATGCAAGGATTAGGGATTGCCATGCAACGGATGCACTAGAGCTATAAATATATGAAAGCTCATCGAAGAAACTAAGTGGGTGTGCATCCAACTTGCTTGCTCACGAAGACCTAGGGCATTTGAGGAAGCCCATCATTGGAATATACAAGCCAAGTTCTATAATGAAAAATTCCCACTAGTATATGAAAGTGACAAAATAAGAGACTCTCTATCATGAAGATCATGGTGCTACTTTGAAGCACAAGTGCTGAAAAAGGATAGTAACATTGTCCCTTCTCTCTTTTTCTCCCATTTTTTTATTTGGGCCTTCTTTACTCTTTTTTATGGCCTCTTTTTTTATTTTTTTATTTTTGTCCGGAGTCTCATCCCGACTTGTGGGGGAATCATAGTCTCCATCATCCTTTCCTCACATGGTACAATGCTCTAATGATGATCATCACACTTATTTATTTACAACTCAAGAATTACAACTCGATACTTAGAACAAAATATGACTCTATGTGAATGCCTCCGGCGGTGTACCGGGATTGCGATGAATCAAGAGTGACATGTATGAAAAGTTAAGCATGGTGGCTTTGCCACAAATATGATGTCAACTACATCATCATGCAAAGCAATATGACAATGATGATGCGTGTCATAATAAATGGAACGGTGGAAAGTTGCATGGCAATATATCTCGGAATGACTATGGAAATGCCATAATAGGTAGGTATGGTGGCTGTTTTGAGGAAGATATAAGGAGGCTTATGTGTGATAGAGCGTATCATATCACGGGTTTGGATGCACCGGCGAAGTTTGCACCAACTCTCAAGGTGAGAAAGGGCAATGCACTGTCGTGGTTCTAAGACTGACAGTAGAATAGGGGGGTAGGAATGTAGATGCAAGATCCTAGCTATGGAGGAGTTGTACACACGAGTTTTACGAGTTCAGGCCCTTCTCGGAGGAAGTAACAGCCCTATGTCTCGGAGCCCGCAGGCGGTTGACTGAATATATATGTGTGAATTACAGAAAGTGCGAACCCCTGTCCCAAAGGAGGGGAGTGGCTTATATAGAGTATGCCAGGACCCCAGCTCCCCTCCGTTACACAAGGTTCAATGCTCATAAAGGAGGGGCATTACTGGTAACGTCTGCAGTAAAGTGTTGTAAATGCCCATAAAGCTATGGTTTAAATCCTGACTGTTGCAGAGTGGAGGGTTTCTCATCTTCTGGTGGTCGAGTGTCTTCAAGGTGGTCGAGTGAGCACATCTTCATGGTCGAGTGGATGATGGTTTCTCTTCGACTGCTTCTGATTCTTTCTAGAGATGTCCGTGGGGAGGGTATGTTGGACAGATCCATGACCCTACCTGTCGGTGTCAAAACCGGCGGATCTCGGGTAGGGGGTCCCGAACTGTGCGTCTAGGCCGGATGGTAACAGGAGACAGGGGACACTTTGTTTTTACCCAGGTTCGGGCCCTCTCGATGGAGGTAAAACCCTACTCTTGCTTGATTAATATTGATGATATGGGTTGTACAAGAGTAGATCTACCACGAGATCAAGGAGGCTAAACCCTAGACGCTAGCCTATGGTATGATTGTTGATGTGTATGTCTATCGACTAGCCTGGCCTCGGTTTATATAATGCACCAGAGGCCTAGGATAACAAGAGTCCTAGCCGAATACGCCGGTGGGGTGGAGTCCTTGTCTTGATCGCCAAGTCTTGTGGAATCTTCCTTGTATGCGGTAGCTGTCCGAACTGGCCCATGAGTATGCAACCATGGGGGTCCTCGGCCCAATCCAACTGATCGGGAGACGATGTGATGAGTACCCCCTAGTCCAGGACACCGTCAGTAGCCCCCTGAACCGGTCTTCAAGTTAGGGACGCTCCTCGATTCTTCCGAACTGTTCTTCATCTTCGGTTGACGGTCTTGAAAACTGGTTCAACAAATCTTCTCATCTTCGATCTTGAGGATCGCCGAAATGCATTCGGCGAGTTTACACGTCGGGTATCCGAGGAGCCCCTTTAAGTTTCCGGCCTTTACCAATGCCTTATTATTTTTATGCCACACCTCGGGTTTGAAGTTGTTCCCGGGAGGCAGTGTTGTCTTGCGTCCGAGCTCTAACGCCGGACTGTATTCGAGGTATCTTTTGCAGCCGAGCACCAATGCCGGACCGCTTCCCAGCTCTAACGCCGGAATGTATCCGAGGTGTCATATCACCTTGGTTCAAAAAAGTTTGAAGGAGTTTAGTCGAGCTTAACGCCGGAAATGCCCTCTACGGAGCCAGCCACTAGCGCCCGAGCTTTATGCCGGACTGCTTCCGAGGTGGTGCACCACCCCGAATGTGGGCCGATTTTTGTGAATATTTTTTGTTGGTGCAATTTATTCTCTGCCGAGATATATAGCCAGTAGCCCTCAAGGTGTGTATCGGTCTAAAACCCGAGATGCACCTGAAGGATGACGTAAGACCGCTGATCCTAGTAGCCGCTGAGACTCAGGTTGATTTGCAAAATCGGCCTGAGGATCAAGTCCAAGCTCGGCAGAATACTTTGGGTCACTAAAAGCGGCGTGCTCAGTCCTTGAGACTCAGGTTGGGTGCGGCCGACCAACCTGAGGATCAAAATCTCCTTGGAAACTATATTGCACATAAAATTTTCTGCATTGGACAAGCAATGCAGTAGCCCCCGAGACACTGGTCGGGTGGCAACACCAGATCAGGGGATCGATGTGCCCCTTTAATATTTGTAAATAATAAGCCCGAAGCCCAGTAGCCCCTGAGCCTTAATGCGGGCACGGGTGGCCGAATTAAGGATCAATATCCATAGTAAAATCACAAATTATGTGTAATGACTCTATGTATCCAAGTGCTTTACGTCATTAATGCTTAGATCCGCATTGTACAAAACTTTGTTAACCGACCATCGGCTTCCACCTCCTTGGCCAGTAGCCGAGGAGTGTTTGTCCTACTTTATAAAACCTTTATGAGGGCAAAGATTTACAACAAACAAGGCAATCTGGCCATACGGTTTTATAAACAAAGGTACGCAGAGAGTTATATTACTGTTTAACAAAAGAAATGTCTTCCAAAGAAAATAGTCCCGCTATCGGTTCCTTTCTTTGGGTTGTCATGCTAAGCATGATCATTAAACCTCAGCTCTAATGTAAGAGCAAAATATTGAGGATTTAGTTTGGGAGGCTAGTTAATAGCCCCCGGTGGTGTTCGGCGATAGTCGGGGTCAAGACGTAAACACTTCGGCCAATGTTATGAATGGCCCATCATTTAACATAGTCATCGGATCGCTGACCAGTTTACGCTTATTGTGAAAGTCAGTTTTCGGCTTTGTCCACTGAGGTGCTTAACCATGTGAGCTGGAAGCACAATCGCAGTGGTTCTTC
This sequence comes from Triticum urartu, assembly GCF_003073215.2. Lineage (NCBI taxonomy): Eukaryota > Viridiplantae > Streptophyta > Magnoliopsida > Poales > Poaceae > Triticum > Triticum urartu. The sequence goes on along the minus strand of NC_053024.1, from coordinate 72,859,599 downwards.
CTTTGCACGCCTAGCCGAACAAAATGGAACATAGGAAGCGAATGCAGGAGCCGGGAAACCCAACTATTGACCGAAGACACAATTCGAAACCGATGCATATATAGCAATATCTGAGAATGTTTTTGCCGAAGCCCTAAAGGTGTCCGGCGTTGCACTGCGAGACTAATGCTGGAAAAGCACAAATAGTTTAAAAGTGCCAAAAAAGCTTGGAAAACCAAGAAACGTCAGTAAAAACATGACGTCCGAACAATATCAAGTGTTTGGTACCAATCTGAATATTGTTCTTAGAAAAAAAAGAGTGCTTCTGTCATGCTTTAACATTACACATCCGATCTCAAGACTTCAAGCGGGTCAGCCTACGGCTGGCTATTGACCACACACTCACGTCGAAAAAGGAGCGATAGAAAAAGACTTTGCAATGACCAAGAAGAAAACACATTTACTATAAAATAGCTCATATAAATTTAAGAGCCCCCAAGTGACTTGGGTGAAAGAATGATTTCATGTACCGAAGTACTTATATCATATCTATGTTCAACCGAACTTTAAACGCGTCTTAACCGACCGTTAGCTTCTCCCTCTTTGGTCAAGGACCGAAAAGTGTTATGTACTCCATCGGTCGAGAATATCGACAGTGTTTCCAATAACCAGGCAATCAGGCCATAAGGCTGTAATAGACAAAGCGCGCTCAGGGAACTTATGCTCTATTACTGCGAAGAGTAAGAAGCATCTTCGAAGAAAATAGTACCCCCACCGATACCTTTCTTCGGTGCTCATTGTTATTATGAGACTTGTGCAATAGATTTTTTGTACTCATGAGTTCCGTTGTGTGCCGACCATCATTGAATAAATATAAGAGCGCTAGCTTTCGGCTTCACCCAGTCTGAGGTCCGGCTCGGGTGACCCAATCGTGACAATCGCAGAGGTGCTCCCTTTACTCCCTAGCCGAACAATCGGGAACGTAGGGGTAAACACAGGAGCGAGGCAACCCAGCTTGCAAATCGCTTAAGCCAATGTGGTGCATATTGTGGCGTAATACACGAACAAGGAACGAAGCCGTACAAGTATAATCATATGCAACAGGAAAAGCTTCATAAAGGAAGCCCCCAAGTAAACGGGGTATTTGAATTTATGCGTCACAAACAAAGTTTGGACAAGGAAAAAATTTTAGAAGCAACTTTTTTCCGAAAAGTATAATGCTTGGTCAAACCGAACGCAAGTTAGAAATTAAAGCTTTGAGCATGAAAGCGACTTAGCTGGTTAATGTGTTCGGTATTGATGACGCAGTCCGAGCTTGATGTGGGGCAAGGTTCCATCCCTCAAGCCGGTCCCAAGGTGGCGGAGCGGAGAGCTTGACACGCCGAAGTGGTGACATAGCACGATCAATGCAGACCGGCAGAGTGACGCCGAAGTCCCCGGATCATTTTCCTGTGCACAAAAAATAGTGCCAACCGGAGATAATAGTAATAATGATAATTAAAAAAACGTTGCATAATAAATAATTTATTCAAAGTGAGTAATAAAAGAAATATGGCCTGGCGCTGTAGTCAATGTCGATGCAGGGCGTCGGCGTGATGTAGTAAAGGCGTGGCAAAGCCTGAATTCACAGGTCGGTCCGAGCTCCGGATGCGGCGTTCGCCGGACTATGTACGGAAATTGATCGAACCACCACGCGACTGTCGTTAATGCGGTCACCATTTGATAGACCTGTGTACATATCATGGACAAACCAGAGTAATAATTCCTTGGGAAAAATGAACCCAAACAAGCAAAAAATACTGGGATTAATAGCACCTGGTTTACTTGTTGTAGCAATCCAAAGGAAGGCGATTCCCAAAATTGGGACTCGCTCCGCACACCCATTGCCTGATGGGCGATAAAACGACGGCATGGCAATGCTGGTAAAGGTTGGCTCGCCGAGGCAAAGTCCTCGGTCCAGCTAACGTGACGGAGCTGGTGGGCTAGTGACGCCAAAGTGTCCGGAGTAGGTTGATGAAGAGATGGCGAAGCCCCCGGTCCAGCCGAGATGTCGAAGCCTTGACGTCAGCCGATGAGTCGAAGTAGGTCGGCGTGATGGACACCAGCTTGAAGAAGCAATAGCGCGGCCCTGTCGATGCAGGTTGTGACATGGTCGATGCCGGCTTGATGAAGCGACCGTGCGGCGATGCCGATATGCCCGCTCCGTGTAATCCGTGGGGCGGCGATGTTGGTGATGATTTATCCTTCGCGATGCCGGACTCTTGTTCGGCTTGCCGAGATGATGATCCGAAGAAGTTGAGCTCGGCTCAACAAAGTGACGCCGTGTCTAGCGCAGGTCGTTAGCCGTGGAGTAATATTGCCGGACTGGTTTGACACCAGCATGATGTTGAAGATCATGTTCAAAAGATCTTAAAGTTAGTGGGATGTGTTCGGGAACAAAACACAATACCCCATACAAAACTTCCTTCAAAAGGGATGTCCGAAATCCCGTTCATAAAAAAGATGAACTCGAGTCGGATTCGTTTTCACGCAGAAAACAGATCCAAAAAGTGATGCACTAATCGGAAGGTTCCCGGAGTTTGGACGGTCGGCTCGAGCTGAAATTTTGAGAGGTGGTAGATATAGGAATTCCGCAGCCGATCAATGGTTGGATCTTCCAAAGGACGCCCGAGCTAGAAGCTGGACACCACGCCCTAAACTCATCCAAATTCCCGTTCAGATTTGACGGGGCTCCGGTATATCATGGATTGTCAGAGATTCCTCCATAGGAACTCGACGAAATTTTCCGGGGTTGTTATAGACTCAATTCCGCACAATTCCACCAAAGCGATCGTCAAAGCGATACTCGAGGAGGTGGTGGCGGCAGATACGAGTTCGCTGCCCAAAAAAAACAGCACGGTCGCTTGAGGGCAATGTTGAAGTTGAGCCCTCGAGCTCCATAGATGATTCCTCCGTGATCTTGATAGAGATCGGAGTTGATGTTTGATGAAGGCCCTCGTCCGAACATGGTGATCCGAACACGGGGCGTAATTCTTAGTCGAACCAAGGTGACCAGTCGAACTGGTGACGAAGACGCCGAACTCGCAGTTGATCTGCAGGCGAGCCATCGATCCTTTTGTCGATCACACAGCAGAACTTTCAATGAAAGCACCAATGTCGGTGTCAAAACCGGCGGATCTCGGGTAGGGGGTCCCGAACTGTGCATCTAGACCGGATGGTAACAGGAGACAGGTGACACTTTGTTTTTACCCAGGTTCGGGCCCTCTCGATGGAGGTAAAACCCTACTCCTGCTTGATTAATATTGATGATATGGGTAGTACAAGAATAGATCTACCACGAGATCAAGGAGGCTAAACCCTAGAAGCTAGCCTATGGTATGATTGTTGATGTGTATGTCTATCGACTAGCCTGGCCTCGGTTTATATAATGCACCAGAGGCCTAGGATAACAAGAGTCCTAGCCGAATACGCCGGTGGGGTGGAGTCCTTGTCTTGATCGCCAAGTCTTGTGGAATCTTATTTGTATGCGGTAGCTGTCCGAACTGGCCCATGAGTATGCAGCCATGGGGGTCCTCGGCCCAATCCAACTGATCGGGAGACGATGTGATGAGTACCCCCTAGTCCAGGACACCGTCACTAACCTAGGTACATAGCTTCATCATTAGCCCCCGAATGGATCAGGGTTTGAGTGAGGAAGGAGTTGGGAACACTTCCGACCCATTCTTTGCGCTATGAGTATATCTTGTTCTGGAACAATGAGTTGAGGTGACGATGTCGACTCCTTTCTCAGTCGCCTTGGTCCATTCTTGGTTTTTGTCGAGTGAATTTTCACAGTAGAATTCCGAATGATAATGTAGAGGATGTTTGTCTTCAATCTGACAGGTTGCTCTGCTCTCCGCGGATTTCGCGGGATTCGAATTTTGGGAAGTGCGCCGGACGGACAGAACCGAGGTTATTGGGATGGATTAGGCAAGTCTCCTCGATCCCCGCACCACCTTTTTCGCCACGTACTGCACGCGCGACTATTGCGGGATTGTTTAGATCGTCTGGGTCCACCAGTCAGTCACTCGGGGGACGATCTTACAAAAGGCCCCGGAGCAGGCCTCTGCCCCGTGCGCTCCCATTCTCTCTTCTTCTTCTCCCGATCTCTCTGCCACGCTTGCTTCCGCTCTTGTCGCTGGACTCTCGCTCGAGCTCGACCCGTCGCCATGGGGAAAGAGAAGACGGTGGCGCTGGAGCGCGCGAAGAAGGCGACCGCGAAGGCGAAGGGCAAGCAGACCAGCCGGGGCGGATCCTCATCGAGACCCGGCCTGCCACCGGGCTGGATCCAGGGCGACTGGATCCGCTCGACAATCACCCAGGACGACCTCGACGACCTGGTGGAGGGGGGACTGATCCCCCACAAGTCGGCACGGCTCCCGGGGAACGAAACCGAGCCGCAGCCAAGGGAGGGTGAGTGTGTTCTCGTCGCCACCCACGTAGATCACGGATTCTCACTGCCTCCCCATCCTTTCTTCCGGGGTTTTTTGAACTTCTTTGGGGCTCAGCTTCACCATTTCATTCCAAACACCATAGTCTATCCGGCTGCTTTCGTGTTGATGTGTGAAAATTTCTTGGGCTGTCGACCGCACTGGGGTCTTTTCAAACACATCTTCACCTGCCGCTCCCAGTCGGTCAAAAAGGCCAATCCGAGTGACGAGAGGAAACAAGTGATCCAGATGTGCGGGGGGTCTGGGGATCCAGATGAGGTGCAAGAGTACCTTCCCAGCCATGATCCTTCCTGACTCGGTACAGGGCTGGCAGTCGACTTGATTCTACTGCAAGGATCAGCCGACCCCGGGTCAGTCGACTAGACTTCCTCCCTTTTCCTTGGCTCGAGTTGATAAGCCCGCCCCCCTGAAGGTAGTTCCAGAAGAGAAGGCGCAGGTCAAGGTGCTGGTCGAGCGGGTCGTCCAACTCGTCCGTGATGGGGTGACCGGGATGGACCTGCTGGAGGTCTTTCTCGGACGACGCATCCAACCGCTTCAGGCACATGATCATCCGATTTGGATGTACTCTGGGCTCGAGGATTCCACTTGGATCCACCCGGAGGATGGCATCGAGGATACCTTGGAGAAGTGGTTGATGGGGATCACCACCAACAAAGACAACCCTCGGGGGTCTAGGAGGGTGATTCCATTCGACAACTCGCACCAGCCGGAGCAGGTATAATTCTGTTTTATCAAGTATCTTTCCGATTCACCGTGTGACATCTTGTTTATGGTCGACTGAATTTCCTTTGATCGTTGTCTTTTCAGGCCCTCATCGACATGTACTCAATGCCCAACGGAGTGCAGGAGCAAGACGTCAAGGAAGAAGCGAGCGGGGGCGAGAGCGGCGAGGGGCACTCGGATGCCGAGGAGGACGAGGAGAGCGACGAATCGACTGATGACGAAGAAGTCGAATCGCCTCCTCGCAGGGAGAGGAGATCCAAACACGCTCATGAACCGGCGAGCGCTCCGGACTTGGTGGCCGCGCCGATTGGACAGTCTTCGAAGCGTCCCAGGACGTCTTCCCCAACGCCGACTGAGAAGGCTCCAAAGCAGTCCAAAGTTGTGCCGCCTCCAGCGCCGAAAGCACCGAAAGCCACCTCCTCCAAACTGCCAAAAGCTTTGCCCAGGATCAAAGTGACCGTCCCTACTATCTCCAGGTAATCATCTAACTTGTCCTTTTCGTCGACTCGATTAACCGGACGTAACCGATTGAATGCAGGTCTTTGCAGTGCTGCTACGTCAGGAACCTCTTCTCTCCAGTACCGGGACAAGGAGATGGAAGATGCGGTAACCTCCAACCCAGGTATAAACTCTTGTGATTTTGTTCTTGATTCCTTGCTCGATTGCGTTCTAGTGGTTCACTTGGGGTCGAATGATTTGCCTTGCAGCTCCACCCAACGTCATCGATCTTCCAGATGACGATGAAGATGTGGCTCTTAAGCCCAGGAAGAGCAAGAAGGTAGCAGCTGGCAGGATGTCTCATCAAGAACCAACTACGACACCTCCCATCCGTCAACCTGAAGACGCGGGCAGGGCCTTTGTGACCTTCGCTGCACCCTTGTCGAGTGAGCACCCCGCACCATCGACTGCGCATGTGATTCCTTCAGTCGTTCAACTCCACGCCACGGAACTCCAAGCCGCCGCACCTGGGTCGTCTGCTCACTTTTTCACCAGCTATCCCGCCCCGGACAACCACGGAAGCGGCTGCAGAAGCCATCCGACAGGTTGACATGATGATGGAGCGAGTGAAGACGGTACATGAGAACAGCTAGGCTGCCTACGACCCCAGTGCTGCTCTTCGGGCCAATGTCCAGGTGAGTAGACTTTCCGACTGTTTTTGCTCTATGAGGAAATGTTACCTAAAAAATCTTCTTCTACACAATCTCCTGTTGTTTGCGTCGAATTAGAGCACCCGCTGGGTGTTTTGTTGTTTTTGGTAGTTTCATTCATCCACTCGGTTTGGGCGAGTGGGATCTGAACCGGTGGGGGCACGCTAAGTGCACCCACTGGGTGTAGTCCCCGAGACCGCGGTCGACTGCTGGCAGTCGACTGGGGTCTGAGTTCTACTTTCCTTTCTTTTTCACTTCTTACACTTGACTCAGGCGGACCGGTCGAGTAGGATCCGAACCGGTGGGGGCACGCCAAGTGCACCCACTGGGTGTAGCCCCCGAGATCGCAGTCGACTGCTGGCAGTCGACTGTGGTCTGAACAGCTTTGTTTTGACTTGGTCCGGGCGGACCGGTCGAGTTGAGTCATAGTCAGCGGGGGCATGCCAAGTGCACCCGCTGAGTGTAGCCCCTGAGACCGCAGTCGACTGTGTGCAGTCGGCTGGGGTCTAAGCGAACTTCTTTAGGTTTTATTCACTCGAAAGTAAACAACCTTTGATCTTATCGACTGATCCGTCTTTTGCCTTCTGCAGAAGTCTTGTACTCTTATTTCTAAGTTTGCTGAACTTGAGGAGAAGCAGAGGCAACTCAACCTCGACTTGGAATTGGCCCAGCAGAATCTGAAGAAAGCTCAAGGCGAAGCCACTGGTATGGAAGGTAACTGACTGTCGACTGACTTTCAATATATTTCTTTGATCTCTTCTTTGATTCGATTGTTTCTTTTGTAGAGAAAATGAAGTTGGCTCTGGAGAATAAGGACTTGGACCTCGCTGCCGCGTAAAAAGCAGCCCAAGATAAAACTGCTCTCACAGACCAGAAGCTTGCTTCAATCGGAACGCTGGAAGGGGAGGTGAACAAACTGAAATCTTGTCTTAATGAAGCTAACAACGAAGTGACCAGTCTGAAGAGGGGCAAGGTTGTCCTGAATGAAAAGTTGGAGTCTGCGATCCGCAAGAGGAATGACATGGAAGCTTATCTGAGGACTCTTGCCAAGAAGCTCTATCTCACGCTGGAAGGTATGTCTTCTAAACTGACTGTGTTGATGCTTGCGATCGGATCTTGCTCGGTCGATTCACTAATTTTTGGCTGCAGAATTCTGCCAAGACTTCGACAAGGAAACTGGAGGGGTCGAGACGGGTCTGGACCCTATCGCTTCTCCAGTCTACGAAGAAACTGCAATGAACGTGCTCCGACTGGAGTCCCGTATCGCCAGCGCCACAAGCTACCTCGTGCCCCTGAAGGAGGTAGTCTCCCGAATCGACTCATCGCTTTCACCGAGGGCGACGCTTCAAAATGACCTGGAATCCCTGATGACTCGACTGAACGAGATCCCTGACCGAGTGCAAGAATGGAAGAAATCCTCCGCCCGGTGTGGTGCTGACGTGGCGCTGTCCTTGGTGCGAGTCCATTGCAAGGAGGCTCGTGAAGACAAGCTGGCTGCGATCAAAGTCGCTAACACCAAAAAGCATGACTTCCAGTCCTTCATGGAGACTTTCATCGCTGCCACCACTCGGATCGCTGATGGGATCGACCTGGACTCATTCGTGGAGCCTGCCAGCCCTCCTCCGGCCGAGTGAACAAACTTATGAAACTTGAATCTGCTTTAAATTTGCCTCGGAATGCTGAGTGATTGCTGTAACCGTTGAACTCCTTCGGGCTTGATGCCCGAGTACTTAACTTTTAGGATTTATCTAAATTTGGTTTATCTCCGAATGTGCTTGCGTTTGCCTTCGAATGGACTTTGCTCACTTCTCGGAATAGTCTTTGCGCTGGAGACGCAGCTCTGAGGTGGCGGCTCCAGTCGACCTGCGCTTCGTCGTCCTTGCGGATAGGGATGGAGCGGACATTGTACTTGTGCCGTAGCTCCGAAGGAGAAGGCTACAGTCGACCTACACCTCATCGTCCTTGCGGATAGGGATGGAGCGTACGTTGTACATGTGTCGTAGCTCCGAAGGAGAAGGCTGTAGTCGACCTGCACCTCGTCGTCCTTGCGGATAAGGATGGAGCGGACGTTGTACTTGTGCCGTAGCTCCGAAGGAGAAGGTTGCAGTCGAACCGCACCTCATCGCCCTTGCGGATAGGGATGGAGTGCACGTTGTACTTGTGCCGTGGCTCCGAAGGAGAAGGTTGCAGTCGACCTGCACGTCGTGTACCTTGCGGATAGGGGTATGTTCGGACTCAGGTGAGTACTGGACTGCAGCTAAGACCCCTGAGTGGGAGGACTGCTCTCCACTCGGTAAGATTTTTTCAAACTTAGGCGAGTACTGGACTGCAGCTAAGCCTCCTAGTGGGAGAACTTGGGCGGGTACTGGACTGCAGCTAAGCCTCCGAGTGGGAGGATTGCTCTCCACTCGGTAGGATTTTTTCAAACTTAGGCGAGTATTGGACTGCAGCTAAGCCTCCTAGTGAGAGAACTTAGGCGAGTACTGGACTGCAGCTAAGCCTTCGAGTGGGAGGACAACTCTCCACTCGGTAGGATTTTTTCAAACTTAGGCGAGTACTGGACTGCAGCTAAGCCTCCTAGTGAGAGAACTTAGGCGAGTACTAGACTGCAGCAAGGCCCCTAGTGGGAGGATTGCTCTCCACTCGGTATGATTTTTTCAAACTTAGGCGAGTACTGGACTGGAGCTAAGTCTCCTAGTGAGAGAACTTAGGCGAGTACTGGACTGCAGCTAAGCCCCCGAGTGGGAGTGAGGGAGTCCTGGATTAGGGGGTGTCCGGATAGCCAGACTATAACCTTTGGCCGGACTCTTGGACTATGAAGGTACAAGATTGAAGACTTCGTCCCGTGTCCGGATGGGACTTTCCTTGGCGTGGAAGGCAAGCTTGGCAATACGGATATGTAGATCTCCTCCCATTGTAACTGACTCTGTGTAAACCTAGCCCTCTCCGGTGTCTATATAAACCGGAGGGTTTTAGTCCATAGGACGAACAACAATCATACCATAGGCTAGCTTCTAGGGTTTAGCCTCTTTGATCTCATGGTAGATCTACTCTTGTACTACCCATATCATCAATATTAATCAAGCAGGAGTAGGATTTTACCTCCATCGAGAGGGCCCGAACCTGGGTAAAAACATTGTGCCCCTTGTCTCCTGTTACCATCCGCCTAGACGCACAGTTCGGGACCCCCTACCCGAGATCCGCCGGTTTTGACACCGACATTGGTGCTTTCATTGAGAGTTCCTCTGTGTCGTCACCTTTAGGCCCGATGGCTCCTTCGATCATCAACAACGATGCAGTCTAGGGTGAGACCTTTCTCCCCGGACAGATCTTCGTGTTCGGCGGCTTTGCACTGCGGGCTAATTTGCTTGGCCATCTGGAGCAGATTGAAAGCTACGTCCCTGGCCATCAGGTCAGATTTGGAAGTTTGAACTACACGGCTGACATCCGCGGAGACTTGATCTTCGACGGATCCAAGCCACAACCAAGCGCGCCGCACTGTCATGATGGGCATGACTTAGCTCTACCGTTGAACAGTGCCCTGGAGGCCGCGCCCGCAACAGCTCTGACCCTTAGCTTGGAGCCAACTGCGTCGATCGAGGGCGGGTGGCTAGACACCGCCTCGGGGGCTGCAGTCTCAACGGCGATCGAGCCGAACACCAGCTTTATCCTTTGCGAAGCACGTGACTCCAAGGTGCCGGACCCTGCTCCGGACTCCGAACCCTCCGGGCCCCTGCCAATCGAATCTAATTGGGCGCCGATTATGGAATTCACCGCCGCAGATACCTTTCAGCACTCGCCCTTCGGCGACTAAGGGAGTCCTGGATTAGGGGGTCTCCGGACAGCCGGACTATCTCCATTGGCCGGACTGTTAGACTATGAAGATACAAGATTGAAGACTTCGTCTCGTGTCCGGATGGGACTCTACTTGGCGTGGAAGGCAAGCTAGGCAGTACGGATATGGATATCTCCTCCTTTGTAACCGACCTTGTGTAACCCTAACCCTCTCCGGTGTCTATATAAACCGAAGAGTTTTAGTCCGTAGGACAACAACCATAACATACAATCATACCATAGGCTAGCTGCTAGGGTTTAGCCTCTCTGATCTCGTGCTAGATCTACTCTTGTACTACCCATATCATCAATATTAATCAAGCAGGACGTAGGGTTTTACCTCCATCAAGAGGGCCCAAACCTAGGTAAAACATCGTGTCCCCTGCCTCCTGTTACCATCCGGCCTAGACGCACAGTTCGGGACCCCCTACCGAGATCCGCCGGTTTTGACACCGACATTGGTGCTTTCATTGAGAGTTCCTCTGTGTCGTCGCCATTAGGCTTGATGGCTCCTACTATCATTGATAGCGATGCGATCCAGGGTGAGACTTTTCTCCCCGGACAGATCTTCGTATTCGGCGGCTTTGCACTGCGAGCTAATTCGCTTGGCCATGTGGAGCAGATTGAAAGCTACGCCCCTGGCCGTCAGGTCAGATTTGGAAGTTTGAACTACACGGCCGACATCCGCGGAGACTTGATCTTCGACAGATTCGAGCCATAGCCAGGCGCCGCACTCTCATGATGGGTATGACCTAGCTCTGCCGTCGAACAGTACCCCAGAGGCCGCGCCCGCATCAGCTCCGACCCTTAGCTCGGAGCCAACTACGCCAATCGAGGACGGGTGGCTAGACACCGCCTCAGGGGCTGCAGTCTCGACGGTGATCAAGCCGAACACCAGCCTAACCCTCTGTGCGGCCCGTGACTCCAAGGTGTCGGACTCTTTTCCGGACTCCGAACCATCCGCACCCCTGCCAATCGAATCCGATTGGGCACCGATCATGGAATTCACCGCCGCGGATATCTTTTAGCACTCACCCTTCGGCGACATCCTGAATTCACTAGTCTCTCTCTTTGTCAGGAGAGCCCTGGCCGGATTATGGCCAATAGGATTGGGATGCGGACGATGAAGAAATTCGACGCCCACCCACCACCCACTTCGTAGCCACTGTCGATGATTTAACCGACATTCTCAACTTCGACTCTGAAGACATCGACGGCATGGATGACGATGTAGGAGACGAACATGAACCAGCACCTATAGGGCACTGGAAAGCCACCTCGTCATATGACATATACATGGTGGATACACCCAAAGAAGGCAATGGCAACGGGATAGCGGAGGATGACCCCTCCAAGAAGCAACCCAAATGCCGACATCAGCGGCGCCGCTCTAAGTCCCGCCAAAGCAAAAGTGGTGATACCGGCACAGGAGATAATAACACTCCAGATAGTGCCGAAGAAAACAACAAACCCCTCCAGCAAGATTTAGAGCAGGAGGATGGAGGAGCCAGCTCTCCTGAGAGAGCGGCAGACGGAGAGGAGGAGGATGACAATCGCATGCCCCCCTCCGAAGACGAGGCAAGCCTCGGCGACGATGAATTCGCCGTACTAGAGGATCCCGTCGAACAAGAGCGCTTCAAGCGCCGGCTTATGGCCATGGCAAATAGCCTGAAGAAAAAGTAGCAGGAGCTTCAAGCTGATCAAGATCTGCTAGCTGACAAATGGACTGAAGTCCTCGCGGCCGAGGAATATAAACTCGAGCGCCCCTCCAAGAATTACCCAAGGCGTAGGTTACTACCCCGACTGGAGGAAGAAGCATATGATACGGCTGATCGGCCACGTCATGGCCGCAATAGAGAGGCATTCCAGCCAAAAGCTCAGCCTCCACCCCAACGCCATTCAAATAAAAAGGCATGGGGAGATACGCCAGACCTGCGAGACATATTGGAGGACAAGGCAAAGCATTCAAGATCGATCTACGGATCACGAGGGCGCACCACTCTACGAGACGACAAATGTCACGCCGGATACAGTAAAAGCAAATCCGGCCGGGCCGAACACAGCGGGCAAGACCCATTCGAGCTGCGTCGCGATATAGCCCAATACAGAGGGCCACCCACCCCTTATGATTCACAGACGAAGTAATGGAACATCAATCCAGAAGGTTTGAAACCTGTAAATATTGAATCATACGACGGCACAACAGATCCTACAGTATGGATTGAGGACTTCCTCCTCCACATCCACATGGCCCGCGGTGATGAATTACACTCCATCAAATACCTCCCACTAAAGCTCAAGGGACCAGAGCGGCATTGGCTTAACAGCTTGCCAGCGGACTCCATTAGCTGTTGGGAAGATCTGGAAGCCGCATTCCTCGACAACTTTCAGGGCACTTATGTGCGATCACCAGACGCCGATGACTTGAGCCACATAATTCAGCAGCCAGAAGAGTCGACTAGACAATTCTGGACTCGGTTCCTTACAAAGAAAAATCAAATCGTCGACTGTCCGGATGCGGAGACCTTAGTGGCTTTCAAGCACAACATCCGAGACGAGTGGCTAGCCCGGCACCTTGGTCAGGAAAAGCCAAAATCTATGGCAGCTCTCACGACACTCATGACCTGCTTTTGTGCGGGGAAAGACAGCTGGCTGGCTCGCAGTAATAACATATCAAAGAACCATGGTACCTCAGATACCAAGGACAGAAATAGCAGGTCACGTCGGAACAAGCATAAGCGCCACATTAACAGCGAAAATACTGAGGATACGGCAGTCAATGCCGGATTCAAAGGCTCTAAACACGGTCAGCGGAAAAAGCCATTCAAAGAAAGTACGCCGGGTCTGTCCATCTTAGACCGTATACTTGATCGCTCGTGTCAAATACACGGCACCCCAGACAAGCCAGCCAATCACACTAACAGGGATTGTTGGGTGTTCAAGCAGGCCGGCAAGTTAATTGCCGAAAACAAGGACAAGCGGCCGCATAGCGATGACGAGGAGGAGCCCCGGCAGCCGCACACTGGAGGATAGAAGAGGTTTCCCCCGCAAGTGCGGACGATGAACATGATATACGCAACCCACATCCCCAAGAGAGAGCGGAAGCGTGCGCTCAGGGACGTATATGCGTTGGAGCCAGTCTCCCCAAAGTTCAACCCTTGGTCCTCTTGTCCGATCACCTTCGATCGCAGGGACCACCCCACTAGTATTCGTCATGGTGAATTCGCCGCACTGGTCCTAGACCCAATCATTGACGGATTTCACCTCACTCGCATCCTTATGGATGGCGGCAGCAGCCTGAACCTGCTTTATCAGGACACAATGCGCAAAATGGGTATAGACCCCTCAAGGATCAAACCCACACAAACGACCTTTAAGGGCGTCATTCCAGGCGTAGAGGCCCATTGCACGGGCTCAATTACACTAGAAGTGGTCTTCGGATCCCCGGATAACTTCCAAAACGAAGAGTTAATCTTCGACATAGTCCCGTTCCGCAGTGGTTATCACGCGCTGCTCGGGTGAACCGCATTTGCTAGATTCAATGTGGTACCACATTATGCATACCTCAAGCTCAAGATGACAGGACCTCGCGGAGTTATTACAGTCAATGGAAACACAGAGCGCTCTCTCCGAACAGAGGAGCACACCGCGGCCCTCGCAGCAGAAGCGCAAAGCAGCCTCTCAAGGCAATCAACCAGTTCGGCGCTTCAAAGCCCGGACACCTTCAAGCGCGCTCGGGGCAATCGGCAAATAGACCGCTTGGCGCGATCTGAGCTCGCGTAGCAATACGGCGGCCACCCCAATCCAGCCCAACAGCGATATTCGTGCTGCGCGTACATAATTACGCATTAAAAATACCATGGGCACAGGTGGGGAGGGGGGCACAACTGCGGCACGCCCCAAAACGCGGCCTAAACCGCACTAGAGGCTTCCCGTTTGGTTATTTTTCTTTTTCTTTCAGGACCTTAATCTCTGGAAACACTGTCCGGGAGCACTATTGCCGAACACATGATGCAACAACCAAGGAGGCAGACAGCTACGTTATACCACGGAACTCCCAGGTTGATTACAGTAACAAGCAAAAAATTCGATTTAATATCATTCCTCACCTCGCCCTTGGAAGGGACATAGTCCTACTCTTTGCTTATCACACTATCTGTATCACTCTGCTTTAAACGCAATTTTTTAATAAACAATGCATGACATTACGACTATTATTGCACTCTTGTTATATATATATATATATATATATATATATATCTATGTGTTCATTAATGACGCCTTGCAACCGTACACTATGGTACGGCCAATACACCAGGGGCTTACGTACCCCACAATGCGGTGTGAAAAGTCCAAACACTTTCACAAGTGCGGCACCCTGAACTTATAGCATTATATGCTTCAGCGCCGAATCATGTCTTTGGTCAAATGTTGGGTTTGCCCGGCTCCTATGTTTTGGTACCTTGCGTTCCGCTCTATCGGCTAAGGTAGCGCTAGGAGAACTACTGTGATTGTGCCCCGGTTCTGCTAGGTTCAGCACCTCAGTAGAGAAAGCTAAAACTGACTGTCATGATAAGGTGAGAGACTGGCCGCTGTTCGGCGAGGTTTTTCGAGTCCCTAAAGACTTATGCCGCTTAGGGCGAGGGGCCGGCCCTGTCCGGCTTACAGGCATGTATCGCGCCCCGAATTCGGTCTTCCGAATACCATGGGCTTCGCCGAAATTTAAAATTATAGAATTCTATGGCTAAGCGAGAGTGATAAAGCATTATTAGTCCGGTTGCCTTGTTCGTCGTGCTGAGCACCTCCCTCGAAGGACCCAAATATGGGAACAAGAGTGCTCGGGTTTATCCCGAACACCCCAGCACTCGTGGCATCGGGGCAGAAGCCGAGGACTAGCCATCTCTCAGATTGGATAAACATCCAAACAGAAGGTAATATTTTAAATTCAAACAAGCGTTGCATAGCGCATATGAAACAAGTTTTCATAAATACAGGATAAAACGAGCAAGTTTACTCAAATATTACATCTTTTGAACACTCATCTGCGATGAGACAGGCACCTGGCAGAACACCCTCGTAGTACATCTCGGGGTGGCGGTGCTCCTTGCCCTTCGGTGGCCCCTCCTTGATCAGCTTCACGGCGTCTAGCTTGACCCACTGCAATTTCACACGGGCGAAAGCCCGGCGTGCACCTTCAATGCAGAAGGATCGCTTGACGACCTCCAGCCGCGGGCAGGCATCCACAGGCCACCTCACCAGGCTGAAGAAGCTGTTCGGAAGGGCATCACCCGGCCACACCTGGACTATAAAGCTCTTCATGGCCTGATCGGCCGCCTTATGTAGCTCGACCATCTGCTTCAACTGGTCGCTCATCGGCACCGGATGTTCGACCTCAGCATACTGAGACCAGAACAGCTTCTCCATCGAGCTTCCATCCTCGGCCTGGTAAAATTGTGCGGCATCGGACACACTGCGGGGCAAATCTGCGAATGCTCCTGAAGAACTCCGGATCCGGGTAAGTAATCGATAATTTACTTTTTACATGCTTACTTTGCATATAGAAAGCCTTATCCGCCGCTATCTTATTCATCGCGTCGATCTCTTGGAGGGCCTTTTGGGCTTCGGCCTTGGCACTTTTTACACTCTCGAGGACCACGGCAAGCTCAGACTCTCGCGTCTTGGAGTCAAGCTCCAACGCCTCATGCTTCGCCACAAGAGCCTGGAACTCTTGCTGCACCTCGCCCACCCGAGCCTCGTGCTTCTCTCGCTTGGTGCGCTCCTTGGCCGCTTTATCTTCGGCCTTGGTCAGCGCTTGCTTCAGGGTCGCCACCTCGGTCGTGGCCCCTGGCAAACATACGATGATCCTGTCATTTTGTAATCGCGTCCTCTTTTATATATACATATCTATAGACAGGGTATTACTTACCCTTGTTCTCCTCGAGCTGCCTCTTGGCAAGGCCGAGCTCTTTCTTGGACCCCTCGAGGTCCTGCTTCAGTACGGCGACCTCCACGGTTAGTGCGGCGGACGCCAGCAGCGAAGCCTGCATACGCATATTGACATACTTATATTAGACTCCTGCGATATTATTTGATCCTCTGTTCGGCTTTTCTTCGTGAACACCGAACAAAGCATCAGGGGCTATTGTCTATGCGGTAATATTTCTACTACATTTTAAAACACTTACCTCAAAGCCTGTTAGAAGGCTGGCACAGGCTTCAGTCAACCGCTCTTGGCGGACTGAACCTTCTGGATCACCGCACTCATGATAGTGCGGTGCTCCTCGTCGATGGAAGCGCTGCGCAGCGCTTCCAGCAGATTGTCCGGTGCCTCTGGATGGACAGAGGTCACCGGCACAGGCGTCTTGCCCGTCTTAGAAGGAGGCTGCTTGCCCGAGCCCGGAACCGCTGGAGGGTCCGGCACGGTGTTCGGCTGAGGGCCGAACTCAGAGCTCTCGGGGCCCCGTCCCCGCGGCTCCCGGAGTCCGGAAGGTCGCCTTGAGGCGCCTCCAGGACTGTCTCCCCTCGATCCGGTGCCTCTTGAGACAACACCTCGGCGTCGTCGGCAGGATGAGGGGAGGTGGCGATCGGGACTGGACCGCTATCCATGTCCGACAAGCCCAAGGAGCCATCCCATGATACATCGATACTGGCTCGTGGCGGCCTGCATAATTGCGTTCGGCGTTAGGGAAAGCAGTGCGACAAAGGAATCCTAGGAGTTACTCTGGTATTCGAATACTTACGACCTCCCGGGGGCTTGACCCTGGGCAACCACTCGCCTTTGCCTTCGTCGGCGGCGGTGGAACTGTCCGGAAGGAGAGTCCTTCCCTTCTTGGACCCTCCGGCCTCCCCAGTTGGGGCGGCCTTCCTTTTCTTGTCTCCCCCAGTCGGTGGGGGAGCATCTTCTTCTTCCTCTTCCTTGTCTTCAGGGGAAGAGTGCGCCGCAGAGTCATCAAACGGTGAGTCCGATGACGCCTGGCGTTGGGAACTCTTTCGGGTTCCCTTGGACTTCTTGGTCTTCTCCGGCACCTTATAAGGGGCCGGAGTCAGCATCTTCGCCAGAACAGCGTCTGCGGGGCCTTCGGGCAAAGGAGCCAGACAGTCGATCTATCCGGCCATCTTCTACCAGTCCTGTCAAAGGTACGGGAGTTTAGATCCCGCATAGAGTCAATCTATATAAAAAATGATTGTCCTGTGAAAGGTAAAGCAGCTTACCGCACTGGCTTGGCGCTCCGCGCTGAATCCGCGATCCTCAGTAATAGGGGGGACCTCGGCACTTTTGAACAGCACCCTCCAGGCGTCTTCATGAGTTGTGTCGAAGAGCCTGTTCAGAGTTCGGTGTTGTGCCGGATTGAACTCCCACAAGTTGAACTCCCGTTGTTGGCACGGGAGTATTCGGTGGATGAGCATAACTTGGACTATGTTGACAAGCTTGAGCTTCTTGTCCACCATGTTTTGAATACATGTTTGGAGTCCGGTCAGCTCTTTCGAACTACCCCAGGACAGGCCCTTCTCTTTCCAGGAGGTGAGCCGCGTGGGGATGCCAGATCGGAACTCGGGGGCCGCTGCCCATGCGGGGTCGCGCGGCTCGGTGATATAGAACCACCCCGAATGCCACCCCTTTATGGTTTCCACAAAGGAGCCCTCGAGCCATATTATGTTGGGCATCTTGCCCACCATGGTGCCTCCGCACTCCGCCTGGCGGCCGCCCACCACCTTCGGCTTGACATTGAAGGTCTTCAGCCATAAGCCGAAGTGGGGCTTGATGCGGAGGAAGGCCTCGCACATGACGATAAACGCCGAGATGTTGACGATGAAGTTCGGGGCCAGATCATGGAAATCCAGGCCGTAATAAAACATGAGCCCCCGGACGAAGGGATGGAGAGGGAACCCCAGTCCATGGAGGAAATGGGTGAGGAATACTACCCTCTCATGGGGCCTAGGGGTGGGGATGAGCTGCCCCTCCTCTGGGAGCCAGTGCACGATGTCGTCGGGCAGGTATCCGGCTCTCCTCAGTTTCTTGATGTCTCCCTCGGTGACGGAGGAGACCATCCACTTGCCTCCCGCTCCGGACATGATTGGAGAAGGTCGAGGTGGGAAGTGCGGACTTGGGCGAGTGTGCGAAAACGGATGGATAAGGGAGGAAGAAGGCGTGGATAGAAAGGTGAATTCTTATCCCTTTATATGGGCGGATGAAACTAAGCGTCCCCACTTGCATGGTAAAACTCGCTTATCCCCCAAGAGCCGCAATTGATGGTGCGGTTGGGTTACCCAGGCCCGTATTGATAAGAATCCCGTAATAAGGGGACACGATCTCTGCTTTGACAAGACGTGTCGAAAAACTGCCTCGCGTTATGTGCAGGGCTGGTTAAAAGGAACGTTCGAATAATCACCGGGCCATGACGTAACGTCATGCTGCCAAAACAAGCCGGCAAATTAGATCTGCGAAAATATTATTCTCTCTATGGTGGAATGTGGAACTTATTTTGCAGGGTCGGACACTATCCTCGTATTCAAATTCTTCTGCAATGTATTCGGAGAAGGAACCCACCTTGCAATGCCGAAGACAATACAGCGCGCCGGACTCATCGTCATTGAAGCCTGGTTCAGGGGCTACTGAGGGAGTCCTGGATTAGGGGGTCTCCAGACAGCCGGACTATCTCCATTGGCCGGACTGTTAGACTATGAAGATACAAGATTGAAGACTTCATCTCGTGTCCGGATGGGACTCTACTTGGCGTGGAAGGCAAGCTAGGCAGTACGGATATGGATATCTCCTCCTTTGTAACCGACCTTGTGTAACCCTAACCCTCTCCGGTGTCTATATAAACCGAAGGGTTTTAGTCTGTAGGACAACAACCATAACATACAATCATACCATAGGCTAGCTTCTAGGGTTTAGCCTCTCTGATCTCGTGGTAGATCTACTCTTGTACTACCCATATCAGCAATATTAATCAAGCAGGACGTAGGGTTTTACCTCCATCAAGAGGGCCCGAACCTGGGTAAAACATCGTGTCCCCTTCCTCCTGTTACCATCCGGCCTAGACGCACAGTTCGGGACCCCCTACCCGAGATCCACCGGTTTTGACACCGACAACGACATTCTGAATTCACTAAAGTCTCTCTCTTTGTCAGGAGAGCCCTGGCCGGATTATGGCCAACAGGATTGGGATGCGGACAACGAAGAAATTCGACGCCCACCCACCACCCACTTTGTAGCCACTGTCGGCGATTTAACCGACATGCTTGACTTCGACTCCGAAGACATCGACGGCATGGACGACGATGTAGGAGGCAAACAGGAACCAGCGCCCACAGGGCACTGGACAGCCACCCAATCCTACGATGTATACATGGTGGACACACCCAAAGGAAATGACGAGGACGAACGGGAGGACGCAATGAAGGGTCGTTCCTCTGAAAAGCAGTCAAAGCGGTGGCGTAAGCGCCGCTCCAAGCCCCGCCTCAACAGAGACAGCGGTCATACAGACCCAGCCACAGAGCAGGGTGAGCCGGCGAACGATGAACATGGCATCGAGCAACCGTCCGAACAAGGCAACTTGGATAAACAAACCGCACAACCCGTCCCCGGCGAAGATAACAGTCCGGACGACCTCACGCCGGACAAGTTCCTGGAGCAGAAGAACCTCCACAAAAGGCTCGTCGCCACTGCGCGTAGCCTGAAAAAGCAGAAGCTTAAAACTGCGGAAGATGCACTCAGAATCAGGTGGAGCAAAGTACTCAACACCGCAGACAAATACGGCGACAGTCGCCACACAAAAAGCTACCCGAAGCGAAAGCTCCTGCCTGAATCTGATGAGGAGGCCTTAGAACCTCCGCAATCAACAAATAAGGAAGCCACCCGGTCGGATAAACAACCCCATGGCCAATATAGAGCGGCAAGAGGTGCCGCACACAAGCCAGCACGCGACCCACTCAAGGATTCGCATCAAAAAGATGGCCCAGCCAGATCTATCTACGGGCCAAGAAAGCAAGCTTTAGTAAGCAATGCACCAGAACAAACATCCGAACACTACGGCACACCCAACTACAGGGGTGCCGCACACCCCCTATGTTTCACCGATGAGGTGCTGGACCATGAATTTCCAGCGGGATTCAAGCCCGTAAACATAGAGGCGTACGATGGAACGACAGACCCTGGAGTCTGGATTGAGGACTATATCCTCCATATCCATATGGCCAGAGGAGACGACCTCCACGCCATAAAATACTTACCCCTCAAGCTCAAAGGGCCAGCCTGGCATTGGCTTAAAGGCCTTCCCGAAAACACCATTGGAAGTTGGGAAGAGCTTGAGGATGCTTTTCGGGCAAATTTTCAAGGAACCTATGTCCGGCCTCCGGATGCAGACGATTTAAGTCATATAACTCAACAGCCCGGAGAGTCAGCCCAGAAACTCCGGAACAGATTTCTTACTAAAAAGAACCAGATAGTCGACTTTCCGGACGCCGAAGCCTTAGCAGCTTTCAAACACAGCGTTTCAGACGAATGGCTCGCCAGACACCTCGGCCAAGAAAAGCCAAGAACAATGGCCGCATTAACAAGCCTCATGACCCGCTTTTGCGCGGGAGAGGATGGCTAGTTGGCAAGATGCAGCTCCAGTGACCCAAGTACATCCAAAGTCAGGGACGGAAACGGGAAACCGCATCGCAGCAAGGACCAGTGCCGGAATAAGGGAAACAGCCCGAAGAGCACGGCAGTCAACATCGGATTCAAAAGCTCTCGGCAGGGTCAGAAAAAGCTGCCCCTCAAGGATAACAGGGACGATCTATCTAGCCTAAACAAAATCTTGGACAAAATATATCAAATCCACAGCACTCCCGGGAAGCCTGCAAACCATACCCACAGAGAATGTTGGGTCTTCAAGCAATCCGGCAAACTCAACGCCGAACACAAGGGGCTCGATACACCAAGTGAGGACGATGACGAACCCCACAAGCAGAGCACCGGGAAACAAAAGAATTTCCCACAAGAAGTCAAAACAGTAAACTTACTTCACGTGAAAAAAGGGGAAAACAAAGTGGCGCCTATAGAGATACGCGTCATGCGGCCTATCACAAAGGAGTCTCGCCACTGGTTGTTAAAACCGATGACCTTCGACCATCAGGATTACTCCGGAAGTATCCGGAATGCAGGTTGGACTGCCTTGGTATTAGATCCGATAATCGATGGATTCCACTTTACACAACTCCTGATGGACGGCGACAGTGGTCTAAACCTGCTATATCACGACACAGTCCGCAAAATGGGGGTGGACCCAACAAAAATTCGCCATAGCAACACTTCCTTTAAAGGAGTAACGCCAGGCCCGGATGCCCATTGCATGGGTTCTCTCCTGCTAGAAGTAATGTTTGGTTCCCCTGATAACTTCCGCCGCGAAAAGCTAACCTTCCACATCGCCCCACTTTCAAGTGGCTATCAAGCACTACTGGGACGCGAAGCTTTCGCCCGCTTTAACGCAATACCACATTATGCATCTCTCACGCTTAAGATGCCCGGCCCACGAGGCATCATCTCACTAAAGGGAAACATTGAATGTTCCTTGCACGCAGAAGACTATACGGCTGCCTTGACAGCCACACATTAAAACAGCTTCACCAACAAAAGCATCTAACAGGTCATTAAGACCACGGACACGGCTAGGCGAGTCCAGAGCAAACTTATAATTGCTAAAGGTTTTTGTAGCCGTACACCCCTATACAAGGGGCTCCGCATATGTAAAATAAGCGACAATAAGGCTCAATTTTCCCCATCTTGAATTATACTTTGTTTACTTAGTACAACATTTATTTCGCACGGCTATTCTTCTTTCAACTAAGTTCCTCTCTTTTACAGATGAACACCGTGCTACACCCGTCCAGGACACGGCGCAACGGAGACACAGGCGCAGACCTGCAGCAGGGACCCGTCCCAAGGATTCTCTTTAGATTAAGACCCTGCGTAAACCTTTTTCATTGTCTCTTGTTGATGCACATCCCCCAGATTCAAAGTATAACCGAGGAGGAGGCTGGCGTCTTGGCATGTGGCCATGTCAGAATTTCGCACGTACCTGGACACCAGGGGCTTATTATCGTGGGCACTGCTCAACCCGTTTTTATAAAGACCGAATACCTTAGGGAGTGTTCGGCGTCGCGAGTTTGGCCTTATATGCATCAGCTCCGAATCATGTCTTTGGTCAAATGTTGGGTTTGCTCGGCTCCTATGTTTTGCTGCCTTACGTTCCGCTCTATCGGCTAAGGCGGCACTAAGAGAACTACTGCGATTGTGCCCCGGTTCAGCCAGGCGAGCACCTCAGTAGAGAAAGCCAAAAACTGACTGACATGATATAGCGTGAGACTGGTCAACCACTCGATGATCTATCGGAGTCTTCGGGATTCCTCCGCATTAACGAAGGGCCGTTTCCCGACCAGGCACACACGCGCCCCGAGTTCGGGCAAGCGCGGCCCCACCAGGGGCTATATAGTAGCCCCCTGTCAAACTCCTATGGCTAAGTGAAAGTGATAAAGCATTATAGTTTGATTGCCTAGTTCGTTGCGCTATCACCTCCTTCATGGACGAAGACGTTGGATCAAGTGTGAGAATGCGCCTTCTGCGAACACCCCCGCATTATATGCGTGGGGGCTGAAGCCGACGACTGCCATCTTTCAGATTATATACACATATACCTCAACGGCCGCACAGGAGGCATTATAATACTTGCAGGCACAAGTATAAAAAGCTTCTACAATTCATCAAAATATTGTTTTACAATAATACACGTTATTCGAACATAATATCCTTCGAGCACTGTGTCTCTATTAAACGAGCGCCTTGCAGAACTTCCTGAAAATAGTGCTCAGCAGGCATTCGGCCTCCGTCCGAATCTTGGGATGCAACGGCGGCGGCCTCCATCTCCGCCCAGTATGTCTTGACACGGGCAAGGGCCATCTGTGCACCCTCTATGCATGTTGACCTCTTCATCGCATTGATATGCGGAACGGCACCAAGGAACTGCTGCACCAAGCTAAAACAACTGTTCGGCTTTGGCCTTTCCGGCCACAGATGATTAACGGCACCCTTCATGGCGAGTCCGGACAACCTATTCAGTTCGGCCCATTCGGCCAAACGATCGATCAACGGAAGTGGACGCTCCAGATTGTTGAACTGTGACCAGAAGAGCTTCTCCACTTCGCTATCTTTCTGATCTCGAAAATGTTCGACCGCATCAGCGGCACTCGCAGCTAAATCCAGATATGCGTCCGCCGAACTCCACATCCGGTCCAACGGAGCGTATTTAGGATCTCCGAACTTCATCCGCAGCATAAAGGGCTTTCCAGCTGCGATATCTCCGGCCTGACGCAGCTCCTCCTTCATCGCTCTCATCGCAGAACGAGCATCCTTGGCCGCTGTAGTGGCCTTCTCCGGGTCTGTGTGCTCCGCCCGATCTTCTTTTTCAAGAAGCTTGCAGCGGTCAGGAGCGTTCTTTAACTTCACAGCCATTTCAGCCATTTCCTTCTTGCTTCGGTAGTGAGCAGCCTGTTCGGCTTTCAGCTCTTCAATTGCCTTTACGGCAGCCGCATCACTTCTCCTGGCTTGCTCCTTGGCTCAGGCAAGTTCCGCCCGAAGGTTCTCCATGGCAGCGGCCCCATCTGCATCAAGCGCACACGCTGTAAGTACTGGCATCAAGCTCCTCTTACCAGGTGTCTCTGGAGAAATTACATACCTTGTGCCTCGTCAAGCCGCTTGTTGAAAAGCGCGATGTCGGCATCTGCCATGTCAAGTTGCCGCGTTAGCTCGGCAAATTCATCAGTCCGGATGGCCACCGGACACTTCGCCACCTACATAGGAAGGCGGCAAAATTACACCTGGGACTATGATCCTTTGCATGTTGTCGTCTTCGACAACACACAGAGTCTCAGGGGTTACTATCTAAACAGGGCGCATCTTATATGCGGAACTGTCAAAAGGTACATCACCTCGCGTACCTCAAGACCTGTCAGTAAACTCCTGACGGCCTCGTGCAACCCGCTTTCAGCGGACGAAATCCTTTCAATTACCATACCCATCAACATATGGTGTTCCTCTGAGATAGACGGTCACCCTAACAGATCCTTCAGTTCAACCGACCGAGCACCAGGCGGTGCCGGACTCGTTCGATGGCCTTTTTCAAAGACTGGACACGGATGGCCTTGGGGGGCCATATGACTGCCTTCCGGCCCTGCCTGATTCGGAGAAACCCTCCGCGACGATACCTCAGGATCGCCCGCCTCGTAAGGCGGTACGGCAGGGGGAGGCATTCCGCTCTCCATCATTTCCGGAAGAAGATCCCCCGAAGATGAGCTCTGCTGAGAAGGGCTGAGATCTGAACTACAAGGTAAAATTTTGGTTATTTTCCTCAGAAATAAAACAAGGATTTCTCTAATTTTAAACCTCCCCTCTCCACTTATGGCTCGGTGGAGGGCTGATCCCCTTGAAGGCATAGTACGGCCGAGGTATCCCCCGGCACAGGACCCTCTGGCGAAGATTTCTTCCCCCGCTTTGAGACCATGGACTCCGGGTCTTCAGAGGCAGTCCTCTTCCTCCCCTGAGTAGAGGAATTTTCGATTCCTCCTTTCCAGACAGCCTCCTTCGGGGAGGCAGCAGCTTCTTTGTCCCCCCCCTTCGCTTTCTTCCAAAGGCACGATCTCCAGCATCGTGGTTACCACGGGATCCGGCGAGGTCTCGGGAAGGGGGGCCGGACACCTGATTAACTTCGCCTTCGCTACCCACTCCTGTTTCAAAGACAACTCTTTTAAGGGGTGATGTTGTGATAAATGAACGGATGGTGTGTCTGGGCACAGGGCTACTTACTTGAGTATCCGGACGATTGCAGCTCAGACCTGCGTCCTCCGTAGAATCCGGACACACTACTTGTGGTCCGAAGGACAATTTGTACATCTCCACGGGCGTTATGCCAAGAAAATGTTGGAGAACTCGTGGTCCCTCCGGGTTGAACTCCCACAGGCGGAGGGGGCGACGTTTGCAGGGCAGAACTCGGCGAATTAACATAACCTGCGTCACCACGACCAGACTGATGTCTCTTTCTAGGAGATCTCGAATGCGGCCCTGCAACAGGGGCACGTCCTTTGCCGACCCCCAGTCCAGCCCCTTATTGACCCATGACGCCAGTCGTGGCGGGGGACCCGAGCGGAAAACAGGCGGCGCCACCCACTTGGTGCTCCTGGGAGCTATGATATAAAACCACTCTTGTTGCCATAAGCTAAACTCCTCTTGAAAAGAGCCCTCGGGCCATGGAGCATCAGCATTCTTGCTTATAACAGCGCCTCCGCACTCCGCGTGCTATCCCTCGATCATCGTCGGCTCTACTTTAAAGGTCTTAAGCCACGGTCCGAAGTGAGGAGTAATATAGAGGAAGGCTTCGCACACGACAATGAACGATGACATGTGGAGGATGGACTCCGGAGCTAAGTCATGAAATTCCAGCCCATAATAAAACATGAGCCCCCTCACGAAGGGATCCGTCCCGAAGCCTAGCCCTCGGAGGAAGTGAGACACGAACACCACGCTCTCACCAGGCTTGGGAGTAGGAATAACCTGCCCGTGAGCAGGCAGCCTATGTGAGATTTCGCCGGTCAAAAACTTGGCCTCTCTCAGCTTTAGCACGTCTTCCTCCGTGACGGAGGAAGGCGTCCATCGGCCTCGAAGGTCGGAGTCGGACATCGTCGAAGGTCCGAAGCGCCTGAAATCTGGGGCCTTGGGTGTTGGAACTCGAAGCGAAGGGCGAATTCAATTGAGATCAAAAGAAAGGAGTAAGGCCTTGGTGTCTTTATAAGAGGTTGAATACCAAGAGCCCTCCCCGTGACCGTTTGGGACTCGCCTTTGATCGAGGAGACACACCAGCGGGAACGATTGGGTTACCCACATCCATATTGATGAGAATCCCGTAAATAAAGGGGACACAATCTCTGCTTCGACAAGACGTGCCAAGGAAACCGCTTCGCAAAACGCACTGAGGTGGGACAGTAAAAACGGTTCAAATAAAGGCTTGGCTGTGGTGTGATGACACGCTACGGAATACGTCAACAGATTAGATTTGTGTAAATATTATTCTCTCTATGGCAGTATATGGAAATTATTGCAAAGCCGGACACTATCCTTGTGTTCAAAATCTTCTATGAAGTATTCGGAGGAGGAACCCGCCTTGCAATGCCGAAGACAATCTGCGCGCCGGACTCGTTGTCATTGAAGCCTGGTTCAGGGGCTACTGAGGGAGTCCTGGATTAGGGGGTGTCCGAATAGCCGGAATATAACCTTTGGCCGGACTCTTGGACTATGAAGATACAAGATTGAAGACTTCATCCCGTGTCCGGATGGGACTTTCCTTGGCATGGAAGACAAGCTTGGCAATACAGATATGTAGATCTCCTCCCATTGTAACCGACTCTGTGTAACCCTAGCCCTCTTCGGTGTCTATATAAACCAGAGGGTTTTAGTCCATAGGACGAACAACAATCATACCATAGGCTAGCTTCTAGGGTTTAGCCTCTTTGATCTTGTGGTAGATCTACTCTTGTAGTACCCATATCATCAATATTAGTCAAGCAGGAGTAGGGTTTTACCTCCATCGAGAGGGCCCGAACCTGGGTAAAAACATTGTGTCCCATGTCTCCTGTTACCATCCGCCTAGACGCACAGTTCGGGACCCCCTACCCAAGATCCGCCAGTTTTGACACCGACAGGGAGGATTGCTCTCCACTCGGTAAGATTTTTTCAAACTTAGGCGAGTACTGGACCGCAGCTAAGTCTCCTAGTGAGAGAACTTAGGCGAGTACTGGACTGCAGCTAAGCCCTCGAGTGGGAGGATTGCTCTCCACTCGGTAGGATTTTTCAAACTTAGGCGACTACTGGACTACAGCTAAGTCTCCTAGTGAGAGAACTTAGGCGAGTACTGGACTGCATCTAAGCCCCCGAGTGGGAGGATTGCTCTCCACTCGGTAGGATTTTTCAAACTTAGGCGAGTACTGGATTGCAGCTAAGCCCCCGAGTGGGAGGATTTCTCTCCACTCGGTAGGATTTTTTCAAACTTAGGCGAGTACTGGACTGCAGCTAAGTCTCCTAATGAGAGAACTTAGGCGAGTACTGGACTGCAGCTAAGCCCCCGAGTGGGAGGATTGCTCTCCACTCGGTAGGATTTTTTTCAAACTTAGGCGAGTACTGGACTGCAGCTAAGTCTCCTAGTGAGAGAACTTAGGCGAGTACTGGACTACAGCTAAGCCCCCGAGAGGGAGGATTGCTCTCCACTCGGTAGGATTTTTTCAAACTTAGGCGAGTACTGGACTGCAGCTAAGTCTCCTAGTGAGAGAACTTAGGCGAGTACTAGACTGCAGCTAAGCCCCCGAGTGGGAGGATTGCTCTCCACTCAGTAGGATTTTTCAAACTTAGGCGAGTACTAGACTGCAGCTAACTCTCCTAGTGAGAGAACTTAGGCGAGTACTGGACTGCAGCTAAGCCCTCGAGTGGCAAGATTGCTCTCCACTCGGAAGGATTTTCTTTCGAACTTAGGCGAAACGGATTCGTGACTAAGCCCACCCACTGGGGGATTTCAGAAGTAAATAAGAACACAACAATCGAATGATAGGACCATAAGCTCTTGTCTTTGATAAACACATTACAAAGGTGTTTCTTATTACATTTTATTCGAACGAGTGCTTAAGTGTAAAAGGGACGGAGCAGTTCCGCCTTCCAAGCCCGTGGCTCGTCTTTCTGATGCTCAATACTGTAAAGATGGTATGCTCCGTTGTGGAGAACTTTGGTGATGATGAAGGGGCCCTCCCAAGTCGGGGCAAGCTTGTGTGGTTTTTGTTGATCCACTCGAAGAACCAGGTCTCCTTCTTGAAAGGCTCGACCCCTCACATTTCTGGCGTGGAATCGATGCAAGTCTTGCTGATAAATGGTCGACCGGATCAAGGCCATCTCTCTTTCCTCTTCTAAGAGATCGACTGAATCTTGTCGGGCCTGCTCTGCTTCCTCTTCGGAGAAGAGCTCGACTCGGGGTGCGTTGTGGAGCAGGTCACTTGGCAGAACAGCTTCGGCTCCATAGACTAAGAAAGGAGTTTATCCAGTCGACCGATTAGGAGTTGTCCTTAAACCCCATAGAACTGATGGAAGTTCATCAACCCAAGCGCCTGCTGCGTGTTTGAGATCACGCATCAGTCGGGGTTTCAGTCCTTTGAGAATTAGGCCATTGGCTCTTTCTGCTTGTCCGTTTGACTGCGGGTGAGCGACTGAAGCATAGTCGACTTGAGTGCCCTGAGAGGCGTAGAAAGCTCTGAACTCATCAGAATCGAAGTTCGACCCGTTGTCCATGATGATGTTGTGTGGGACTCCATATCTGAATGTCAATTCTCTGATAAAACTGACAGCGGTGCTAGCATCAAGGTTCTTGATAGGTTTAGCTTTGATCCATTTGGTAAACTTGTCGACTACAACGATCACATGAGTGAAGCCGCTCATGCCAGTTCTCAGTGGTCCAACCATATCCAGTCCCCAAACAGCAAAGGGCCAGATGAGGGGGATGGTCTTCAGGGCTGACGCTGGCTTGTGAGACATGTAGGAGTAAAACTGGCAGCCTTCACATCTGTCGACTATATCTTTCGCCATTTCATTTGCTCGTGGCCAATAGAATCCAGCTCGGTATGCTTTAGCCACGATGGCCCGAGAGGACGCATGATGACCACAGGTCCCCGAGTGGATGTCATTAACGATCATTCGACCTTCTTCTGGTGTTATGCATTTCTGACCGACTCCAGTCACGCTTTCCCTAAACAGTTGTCCTCTTATCACAGTAAAGGCCTTGGATCGACGGACGATCTGTCGAGCCTCTTCTTCATCCTTTGGGAGTTCTTTCCTGAGGATGTATGCAATGTAGGGAACCGTCCAGTCGGGAGTAATGGCCAGAACCTCCATGATCAGGTCGACCACGGCTGGGACCTCGACTTCAGTCGGATCTGTGGCGCTCTTAGGTTGCGGGGGCTCTTCAGTAAAAGGATCTTCCTGAACTGTCGGCGAGTGAATATGCTCCAAAAACACATAGCTGGGAATGGCTTCTCTCTTAGAACCTATCTTTACCAAGTCATCGGCTGCTTGATTTTTCAGTCGCGGTATGTGGTGGAGTTCTAACCCCTCAAACTTCTTCTCAAGCTTTCTCACCGCGTTGCAGTAACCACTCATGGCTGGGCTTCTGACGTTCCACTCCTTCATCACTTGATTAACTACCAAATTTGAGTCTCCGTAGACCATGAGGCGATGGACGCCGAGTGAAATGGCCATGCGCAACCCATACAGGAGTGCTTCATATTCTACTTCATTGTTGGAGGAATCAAAGTGAATCTGGAGGACATATCTGAGCCTGTCTCCTCGGGGGGATACCAGAACTACCCCAGCACCAGAACCATTCAGCATTTTGGATACGTCAAAGAACATGGTCCAGTGCTCAGAGTGAACTTGAGTCAGTAGTTGCTATTCGATCCACTCGGCGAGGAAATCTGCTATTGCTTGGGACTTGATAGCTTTCTTTGCCTCAAACTTGATATCCAAGGGAAGGAGTTCAATCGCCCATTTTGCCACTCGACCAGTTGCATCTCTGTTGTGCAGAATCTCTGACAATGGAGCGTCGCTGGCGACTGTAACAGAGTGATCCAAGAAATAGTATGCAACCTTCTTCGTGGTCGTGTAAATCCCATAGACAAGCTTCTGATAATGAGGATATCTCTGCTTTGACGGGGTCAGGACTTCAGAAATATAATAAACTGGGCATTGAACTTTATAAGCTTTTCCTTCTTATTCTCGCTCGACCGTAAGTACTGTACTGATGACTTGTCCAGTGGATGCTATATAGAACAGTAGAGGCTCTTTGCTGATTGGAGCAGCAAGCACCGGCTGGGTGGAAAGCAGGGCTTTTAGCTCTGCAAACGCTGCATCAGCTTCTGGGGTCCACTCGAACTTATCTGATTTCTTCATCAGTCGGTAAAGAGGCAGCGCCTTTTCACCAAGGCGAGAAATGAATCGACTTAGGGCGGCCAAGCAACCAGTAAGCTTCTGGACATCATGCACACGCACTTGGCGTTTCATTCGGAGTATAGCGCCTACTTTCTCTAGGTTAGCATCGATTCCTCGTTCGGAAACAAGGAAACCGAGTAACTTTCCGCATGGAACTCCAAACATGCACTTTGATGGATTGAGCTTGATATCATACCTTCTGAGGTTGGCAAAGGTTTCAGCAAGGTCAGTCAGTAGGTCGGAACCTTTACATGACTTGACCACAATGTCATCCATGTATGCTTCCACATTCCGACTGATCTGAGTGAGCAGGCACTTCTGAATCATCCGCATGAATGTGGCTCCGGCATTCTTCAAACCGAATGGCATTGTGACATAACAGAAGCACCCAAACGGGGTGATAAAAGCTGTCTTTATCTCGTCGGGTCCGTACAGACGGATCTGGTGGTACCCGGAGTAGGCGTCCAAAAAGGACAAACGCTCGCACCCTGCAGTCGAGTCGACTATCTGATCGATGTGAGGGAGAGGAAAGTGATCTTTCAGCTAGGCCCGATTGGTATGCTTGAAATCAATGCACATGTGAAGTGAGTCGTCTTTCTTTGGGACCATGACAACATTGGCTAACCACTCGGAGTGGTAAATCTCTCGGATAAACTCAGCTGCCAAAAGCTGAGCCACCTCTTCACCAATTGCCTTTCTTTTCTGTACGGCGAACCGTCGAAGATGCTCTTTGAATGGTTTCACCTTCGGGTCGACTCGCAAACAATGCTCAGCCAGTCCCCTGGGAACACCCGGCATGTCAGAAGGTTTCCATGCAAAGATGTCCCAGTTCTCACGGAGGAACTGGATGAACGCTTCTTCCTATTTGGAGTCGAGTGTGGTTGAAATGTGAGTCGGAGCAGCATTGGGATCTGTCGGGTGAATGTGAATCGACTTTGTTTCACCAGACGACTGGAATGCTGAATCTGTGGCTGGCTTCTTGGCTCGCAGAAAGTCACTCGGATCTGCATTTTTCTGGTATTCTTGCAATTCTACCACGGCCATCTGGGCATCGGCGATCTTTGAGCCCTTCTGGAAGCACTCTTCTGCCTTCTTCCGATTACCAGAGATAGTGATCACTCCTCTGGGACCAGGCATCTTCAGTTTGAGGTACACGTAACATGGTCGAGCCATAAATCGTGCATAAGCTGGCCTGCCCAGAATTGCATGATAAGCACTCTGGAAATCCACAACTTCAAATGTCAACTTTTCTTTGCGGTAATTTTTGGAATCACCGAAAACCACGTCGAGCGCAATCTGACCGAGGGATGCCGCCTTCTTGCTTGGAATGACCCCATGGAAACTCATATGGCTTTAACTGAGTCTGGACATCGGAATGCCCATTTCCTTCAACGTCTCTGCATACAGTATGTTCAGGCCACTGCCACCGTCCATCAGGACCTTTGTCAGTTGAGTGCCTTCGACCACCGGGTCGACCACCAGTGCTTGCCTCCCAGGGGTGGCTATGTGCGCTGGATGGTCAGACTAGTCGAATGTAATGGTAGTCTGTGACCACTTCAAGTAACTAGGTGTCACCGGAACGACCATGTTCACTTCCCTGTTGATGACTTTCAATCGACTTTTGCTCTCAACGTCAACAAAAATCATCAGAGTGGAATTCACGTGGGGATAACCATCATCATCCTCTTCCTCACCCCAGCCTTGTCTGCTTCCTTCTCCTTTTCCTTGGGTTGTTTCTCTCGGAACTGTTGGATTAGGAGTCGACACTGCCGAGTGGTGTGCTTCAGGTAAATGAAATTGCCTTCATCTTTTTTGGTGTGGATATGGCACGACAGATCCAACACGTCATTTCCATCTTGATCTTTTACTTTCTCGGGGTTCCACGGCCCTTTGGGCTTCCCCTTGAACTTTCCTTGAACCACGGCCAAGGCTTCACCCGGAGCAGCTGGCTCGGCCTTGCGCTTCTGTTTCCGACCGGAGTTTCCTCCTCCGGCTTCGTGGGCGACTGTTTTGTGCTTGCCACTCCGGAGTCGCTCTTCTTCTTCACCATTGTCATACTTGGTGGCAATTTCCATCATCCGAGCCAAAGTCATATTTCCTGTCTAGCCGAATTTCATATTCAACTCCCGATACCTGACGCCTTCCTTAAAGGCACAAATCTCCTGATGATCTGACACATCTTCTACCGTGTGGTGTAGGGTGATCCATCTCTGGATATAATCCCTCAAAGTTTCATTCGGTTTCTGAACACAACACTGTAATTCTGTCAAACCTGCCGACCGTTTGCAAGTGCCCTCGAATTTTCTGACAAACACTTGGGCGAGATCTTCCCAAGTATAGATGCTGCCAGGCGCTAACTGATTCAGCCATGCTCTAGCCGAGCCCTCCAACATCAGAGGAAGGTGTTTCATGGCCACTTCATCAGTGCCGCCACCAATCTAGACAGCCACTCGGTAGTCTTCAAGCCAAGTGTCAGGCTTGGACTCTCCGGTGAACTTACTGACTCCAGTCGCTAACCTGAAGTTGGGGCGAATCACCGCAGCTCTGATAGCTCTGCTGAAGCACTCTGGACCAGAGACATGCACCATGTTGCTAGTTTGCGGATCTCTGTCATGGCCCTCTCGGTGAGCTCTGTTTCTATCGACTAAGCCCTGCACGAGAATAGATCTCGCATCAAAGCCTGGCTCCCTAGGGTCGACTGGAATACCTCGTCCGACACTGTGAGGGCGACTGTCTTCATCTTGCCGAGGCACGTATGACCCACTTCTTGGAGGAGGCGTGGGCACTCGACGGCGATCATCGTGATCAGCATGGCGATCATACTGCTCTCAGTTTCTGTACTGATCACGCTGATCTCCACGTCCCTCACGCCTCAGGGGCGATCTTGGGCTATGGGCCGACTGAACTGTGTCTGCGACCATGGATCTACTATGGATCCTATTCCGCGACTGAGATACGACCGTATTCTGCTCTCCCGCTGCCCGGAGCAAGGCTCTGATCTGCACCAGACCTCGAACAGCTTATGATTGGGAAGGTTGGATCGACTCTGCTATCCGGGCAGCAGTTGCTAGATTCTGGATCGATGTTTGGTATACCTGAGTCGGAGGTGGAAAAAGATGGCGTCGACTGGACTCGGGAGCACGTTGTCAAGCGCGATCGTCGAGTGCGCGCTGGAGGTTCTCCAGTCGAGTGCGCTCAGCCAGGTTGGCCAAGCGCGCCTGCTCCAAGGCCTGGGCCTCAGGGGTTTCTCCAACTATAGGAGTATGCAGTGCATCCATGTTCTGGCGGCGAAGTTCCTCCCTCTGCTGCGAGGAGAGGGGTTCGGGGCGGTACTCCTCATGAACGCGCGACGGGTCGCCGTCCCCGTCGCCTCCGTCTTCACGGTTGAAGCCAGGAGGGCTGCGTGGTCCATTGACCATCAGGACTTCCGCCGCCGGGTCGCTACTGTCGCACTCGGATGCGGTCTCTACGGAGCCAGTCGACAGATCAAACAGGCCGTAGAGAGTTTCGTCGGGCTCGATCGCCGCGACTTGAGGGGTGGCCGACTGGCGGGCCACCGCATGCTTCACCCACCGCTGAAGCCTCGACTGACCGGAGCGTTTGCTCCGGTGGGCCGCAGGGAGGGGGAAAGCTGCTGGAGTCGACTGATACTGGGTCGACGGCTGCCGCAGGAGGACGCCGCGGACGCACACGCGAAAGTGTGTCGCCCCGCGGGTGGGGAGCGCGTCGGCGTCGAGTGGTGCCTCCTGAAGCCAAGCAGAGTCGTCGGCGACAAACACGAGCGCACCGAGACGGATCTCGCGGCCCTCAGCCAAACCTCCGCCTGGAACCATGATGAAGGGGATCAAAAAAATTGCAACTTCTCCAACAAGTCGTTAAGACACCTGCCCCACGGTGGGCACCAACTGTCGTGGTTCTAAGATATAAGGAGGCTTATGTGTGATAGAGCGTATCATATCACGGGTTTGGATGCACCGGCGAAGTTTGCACCAACTCTCAAGGTGAGAAAGGGCAATGCACTGTCGTGGTTCTAAGACTGACAGTAGAATAGGGGGGTAGGAATGTAGAGGCAAGATCCTAGTTATGGAGGAGTTGTACACACGAGTTTTACGAGTTCAGGCCCTTCTCGGAGGAAGTAACAGCCCTACGTCTCGGAGCTCGGAGGCGGTCGACTGAATATATGTGTGTGAATTACAGAAAGTCCGAACCCCTGTCCTAGAGGAGGGGGTGGCTTATATAGAGTACGCCAGGACCCCAGCTCCCCTGCGTTACACAAGGTTCAATGCTCATAAAGGAGGGGCGTTACTCGTAACGTCTGCAGTAAAGTGTTGTAAATGCCCATAAAGCTATGGTTTAAATCCTGACTGTTGCAGAGTGGAGGGTTTCTCATCTTCTGGTGGTCGAGTGTCTTCAAGGTGGTCGAGTGAGCACATCTTCATGGTCGAGTGGATGATGATTTCTCTTCGACTGCTTCTGATTCTTTGTAGAGATGTCCTTGGGGAGGGCATGTTGGACAGATCCATGACCCTACCCTAGGTACATAGCTTCATCATGCACGGTACCGAAGAGGCTAGCAATGATGGAAGGGTGAGAGTGCGTATAATCCATGGATTCAACATTAGTCATAAAGAACTCACATACTTATTGCAAAAATCTACAACTCATCAAAACCAAGCACTATGCGCATGCTCCTAGGGGGATAGATTGGTAGGAAAAGACCATCGCTCGTCCCCGACCGCCACTCATAAGGAAAGCAATCAAAGAACACCTCATGCTTCAAATTTGTCACACAACGTTTACCATACGTGCATGCTACATGACTTGCAAACTTGAAAACAAGTATTTCTCAATTTCACAATTACTCAACTAGCACACCTATAATATTACCACCTGTATATCTCAAAACAACTATCAAGCATCCAACTACTCTTAGTATTTAAAATTTATAACCAAAGCAAATTAGCATGCTGTTCTAAAGGACTCTCAAAATAATATAAGTGAAGCATGAGAGATCAATTATTTCAATAAAATAGAACCACCCCCGTGCTCTGAAAGATATAAGCGAAGCACTAGAGCAAAATTATCCAACTCAAAAGATATAAGTGAAGCACTAGAGAAAAATTATCCAACTCAAAAGATATAAGTGAAGCACATAGAGTATTCTAATAAATTCCAATTCATGTGTGTGTCTCCCAAATGGTGTGTACAACAAGGATGACTGTGGTAAACTAAAAAGCAAAGACTCAAATCATACAAGACGCTCCAAGCAAAACACATATCATGTTGTGAATAAAAATATAGCTCCAAGTAAAGTTACCGATGGACGAAGACGAAAGAGGGGATGCCTTCCGGGGCATCCCCAAGCTTAGGCTTTTGGTTGCCCTTGGATTTCACCTTGGGGTGCCTTGGGCATCCCCAAGCTTAGGCTATTGCCTCTCCTTGTTCCATAATCCATCAAATCTTTACCCAAAACTTGAAAACTTCACAACACAAAACATAAAAGAAAATCTCGTGAGCTCCGTTAGTAAAAGAAAACAAACCACCACTTCAAGGTACTGTAATTAAATCATTCTTTATTTATATTGGTGTTAAATCTAATGTATTCCAACTTTTCTATGGTTCATAAACTCTATTTCTAGCCATAGGTTCATCAAAATAACCAAACAACACACGAAAAACAGAATCTGTCAAAAACAGAACAGTCTGTAGTAATCTGTAGGTTTCGAATACTTATGGAACCCCAAAAATTCTAAAATAAATTTCTGGACGTGAGGAATTTATCTATTAATCATCTGCACAAATAATTAACTAAATATCACTCTCCAGTAAAAAATGGCAGCAAATCTCGTGAGCGCTAAAGTTTCTGTTTTTTACAGCAAGATCGCAAAGACTTTCCCCAAGTCTTCCCAAAGGTTCTACTTGGAACAAACACTAATTAAAAGCATAAAACCACATATAAACAGAGGCTAGATGAATTATTTGTTGAATAACAGCAAGGAAAAATATTGGGTTGTCTCCCAACAAGCGCTTTTCTTTAAAGCCTTATAGCTAGGCATAAGATTTCAACGATGTTCACATGAAAGACAAGAATTGAAGCACAAAGAGAGCATCATAAAACACGTGAAAAACACATCTAAGTCTAACATACTTCCTATGCATAAGCATCTTATAGGTAAACAAATTATCAAGGCAAGCAAAAACTAGCATATGCAAGGAAGCAGAAAGAAACAATAGCAATCTCAACATAACGAGAGGTAGTTTAGTAACATGAAAATTTCTACAACCATATTTTCCTCTCTCGTAATAATTACATGTAGGATCATAAGCAAATTCAACAATATAGCTATCACAAACATATTCTTAACATGATCCACATGTATGCAAAGTTGACACTCTTCCAAAATAGTGGGATTAACATTAACTAAAGTCATGACCTCTCCAAACCAACTTTTATCAAAAATTTCATAAGATTGTACATTCTCCAAATATGTGGGATCTAAAGTCGACACTCTTACAAACCCACTTTCAATAATATTGCAAACACTATTATCAATCTCATATTCATCATGGGGCTTAAATAAATTTTCAAGATCAAAATAAGAATCACCCCAATCATGATCATTGCAACAAATAGTAGTCATAGCAAAACTAGCATCCCCAAGCTTGAGGTTTTGCATATTATTAACACAATTGACATTAAGAGAATTTATAATAACATCATTGCAATCATGCTTTTCATCGAAGGAACTATCAAGTATGGGTGCAATAGCAACAATCTCATGTTTAACATAAGGAACTATAGCAAATTCATCTTCATAGATATTGGCATCATGGCCACAAGAATAGCAAGCATCATGCTCATCAAGGGATATTTCAATCAAATCATTGGAATCATAATTATCTATAGATTCATGCATATCATTGTTTTCTTCTGAAGCAACGGTCATTCTTTCAATAAATTCTTTGACATACACATTATGAGCATAGTTTTCATAGCAATATTTAAGTATGTCAAGGTTTTCAGATTCGTAGAGAGTAATATCATACTTTTCAATCAAAGAAGCAACTTCATAAGCACCCTTAAAAGCAACAAATTCTTCAATTCGTTCGATATCGTAGTAACTATAAACACCCTTTGCATAAGAATATAAGATTTCATTATCATTAAACTCACATAGGTAGGGGAGTAGTTTTTTAGGGTTCTTAGAGCAACAAGTAAGATCACAAATTTCACAAAGATTCCAAGCATAACACAACAATATGTTTATTTGATCCCATCAGAGTCTCCCTTTTTTAGACAAACGGTGATGCACAAAATGAGCATGCTCATCTAAAGATTTCCCATCAACTAGGCTAGTTGGGGTTTCAGCACGAGCGCATAAGGATCGAAGATGATCCAAGTAGAACACTTTAAGTGGATCCATATCTATAGATTTTTAGCAAGCAAAGATGCAAAAAATAGAAGGCACATGGAAACACAAACAAAGATGCATACGAGAAGAAGGCGAACAGAAAAGAGGGCAATAAAACGGCAAGGGTGAAGTGGGGGAGAGGAAAACGAGAGGAAAATGGAAAATAATGTAATGCGAGGGATAAGAGTTTGTGATGGGTACTTGGTATGTCTTGACTTGTGCGTAGACTCCCCGGCAACGGCGCCAGAAATCCTTCTTGCTACCTCTTAAGCACTGCATTGGTTTTCCCTTGAAGAGGAAAGGGTGATGCAGCAAAGTAGCATAAGTATTTCCCTCGGTTTTTGAGAACCAAGGTATCGATCCAGTAGGAGGCCACATGCAAGTCCCTCGTACCTACACAAACAAATAAGAACCTCGCAACCAACGCGATAAAGGGTTTGTCAATCCCTTCACGGTCACTTACGAGAGTGAGATCTTAAGATAATATTTTTGGTATTTTTATGATAAAGATTAAAAGTAAAGATTGCAAAGTAAAAGGTAATAGAAATAGCTTGTTGACAGAAGATTAATATAATGGAGAATAGACCCAGGGGCCATAGGTTTCACTAGTGGCTTCTCTCAAGATAGCATAAGTATTACGGTGGGTGAACAAATTACTGTCGAGCAATTGATAGAAAAGCGAATAATTATGAGAATATCTAGGCATGATCATGTATATAGGCATCACGTCCGTGACAAGTAGACCGACTCCTGCCTGCATCTACTACTATTACTCCACACATCGACCGCTACCCAACATGCATCTAGAGTATTAAGTTCATAAGAACAGAGTAACGC
This sequence comes from Triticum urartu, assembly GCF_003073215.2. Taxonomy (NCBI): domain Eukaryota; kingdom Viridiplantae; phylum Streptophyta; class Magnoliopsida; order Poales; family Poaceae; genus Triticum; species Triticum urartu. The sequence continues at coordinate 72,821,120 of NC_053024.1, read as the reverse complement.
ATTAGGTAAAGATGACATGATGTAGAGGGATAAAATCAAGCAATATGATATAAACCCCATCTTTTTATCCTCGATGGCAACAATACAATACGTGTCATTTCCCTTTCTTTCACTGGGATTGAGCACCGCAAGATTGAACCCAAAGCTAAGCACTTCTCCCATTGCAAGAAAGATAAATCTAGTAGGCCAAACCAAACTGATAATTCGAAGAGACTTGCAAAGATAACCAATCATACATAAAAGATTTCAGAGAAGAATCAAATATTGTTCATAGATAGACTTGATCATAAACCCACAATTCATCGGATCTCGACAAACACACCGCAAAAAGAGTTACATCAAATAGATCTCCAAGAAGATCGGGGAGAACTTTGTATTGAGATCCAAAGAGAGAGAAGAAGCCATCTAGCTAATAACTATGGACCCGAGGGTCTGAAGTAAACTACTCACACATCATCAGAGGGTCCATGGAGTTGATGTAGAGGCCCTCCGTGATCGATGCCCCCTCCGGCGGAGCTCCGGAAAAGGCCCCAAGATGGGATCTCTTGGGTACAGCAGGTTGCGGCGGTGGAAATAGGGTTTCGTGGTGCTCCTGGATGTTTTTCAGGGTATATGAGTATATATAGGAGGAAGAAGTAGGTCGGTTGAGCCACAAGGGGCCCACGAGGGAGGAGGGCGTGCCCAGGGGGTAGGCACGCCCCCCTGCCTCGTGGCCTCCTCGGTTGTTTCTTGACGTCCACTCCAAGTCCTCTAGATCACGTTTGTTCCAAAAATCACGTTTCCAAAGGTTTCATTCTGTTTGGACTCCGTTTGATATTCCTTTTCTGCGAAACACTGAAATAGGCAAAAAAAACAGCAATTTGCAATGGGCCTTGGGTTAATAGGTTAGTCCCAAAAATAATATAAAAGTGTATAATAAAGCCCATTAAACATCCAAAACAGAATATATAATAGCATGGAACAATAAAAAATTATAGATACGTTGGAGACGTATCAGGTCTCTTCAGCGATGATTGTTGCATGCAGACGAATCTCTTTGACACAGGCGGCAAAGTCTTGCTGGTCAAAATAGGTTCCATCTTCCTTCAGACTAGGATACCCACTAGCTACATCTGCCGGGTCTAGTTCGGGTACCCATGCTTTGGTACGGCTCAAGGCTGTTACACCTCTGGCTCTAGCACAAGACCGTTTCATTTCTTGAAACCTGGTGGGTAAGATGGATAGTTTCTTCAAAACATCACTTAACATATTTGGTCCTTGATTCGTTGGGGAGATAGTAACGGGAGTCCGCTGAGCTCCAGTGTATAATTGCTCAACAAGCGTATACACTGCCTTGAGCTTCACCAGAGTGTCTCGGCTAAGGTTGCTGCTCCTGGGACCTGAAAAAGTTCAAAGATTGGTTAAGTGGCGGTTTATAGTATGATGACAAATACTTACTCTGGATTAAATAACAAGGTGACTTACCGAAGATAGCAGAAACCATCTAAGACACACGGTTCTTTAAACCGGTGAGTTCAGTGGTAACTTCCTCAAGAGCCGCCTCTGCTTTCTCAGCACGCTGAATTAGGGCAGTCTTTTCCTTAGCCCAAGCCTCTTTATCCGCAGTAAAGCTGGTCTTCAATTTTTCGGCTTCAGACACACTAAACTAGAATTTTGGTTCAGCCTTTTTGGTCTCAGTTTCCTGAGCCGACAGCCGGGTCTTGGCTTCATTCAGTTGAGTTTCCAATTCAGTGGTAGCAAACTGCATACAGCACAAGTTTGCCAAGTTTCATGGCGGATTACAACAATATAAGTCCCAAGTGCTTTGCAAGCAACAACACTTGGCACTTGGGGGCTAATGTCTATCAACGCAATTTTTCAACGGAAATGGCTTTTCTAAAAGTCCCAAGTGCTTTGCAAGAAACAACACTTGGCGCTTGGGGACTAATGCATATTGCTTGTCTCTTCTTAAAGATGAGTCGGGTGAGCTGTCAACAGTCTCAGCCAACTCATGGGGGCTATACACGTTCAGTTCTGTTCTTTTACAGTGATCAATAGGACCGGCTCATTCATACTGATTAAACCGGCCCTTGGGGACTATACATGCAAAATTGTGAAACTATCAGCATCCGGTTTAGTTGTAAACCGGACTTGGAGGGAGTCTAGGATAGAGGCTTGTAAGTTTTTTAAGTCTACAGATTATTCAATCTTATCATAATCAGAAGACTTGGGGACTGGCAGGATATCTAACTTATATAAGCCGGAGGACGTACCTCATACTTCTGATGCATCTGTTTGACCATCTCAATTTCCAAGTCACGGCTGGAGTGCACTTGACTGACATAACCAGATAATACTTCACTAGTACTCAGTTAAGCATAGTGGGAGACATCAAACCTCACTTTCCGTCTTTCCATGACTTCTTGTTTGGCAAAATGTCTCGCTAGTATAGTTGGATTCCCCGGCTCAGTAAATCCGGTGCCAGTGATTACAACGTCATAAACATGAGCCTCTGGCGGGTTAACTAAGCTTGACGGTTCAGTAGTTGACGGATCAATAGTGGTTTCATCAACAGACGACTCATGTATCTCAGGATTAGCATTGGGAGCAGGATCTTCTGGTTGTTCATGGTGTTCTGGTACAAAGGTTGGCTGGTCCGATTCAGCGGCTTTCGGACCTTCGGCCAGCTTTTTCACCTTCACTTTCTTGTTGGGCTACGCTTGACCGCTAAAAGGAATTTGGACAAATTAGCATAATTATGAAGATATAAAGGTATAGAAGAGAGATAATTATTCTTACCCAGGGGCAGTCTTGAAAGCCGGTAGTTGAGTCTTTGATGAATCGCCAGACGAAGAACGGGAAATCTCCTGCAAAGACGGAATCAAAAGAATTGAGTGGTTAACGAAAGAAACCCGCCGATAAATAAAAGGATTAAGGTTAAAAAGAACCTCATTTTGGCGTTTCCGAGGAGTGTTTGGTAAACCGGAGGATAAATATTCACCTCCACTAATCAGGGTCTGGCGGTGGCTCTCATGTTGCTGTCGTTTTAAGAGAAATTGAGGATCTAAATAAGCCAAGGGGTGTGAAAACCTTACTTTCGAGGTTACCTGCCGAAGTTTCTGCCTTGGTAAAGGTTCTGAGTCGGAGGAAATAGTAGTTACCTCTCCTTCGACTGCTTGGCTGGCTCCCGTGTCATCCTAGCAATAGTCAGTGTCAATAAGGTGGTTAAAAAGCAAGCCAAGAGAGTCAAGGGCTACCTCCGACTTAGAGGTTTTGTCCAGTTTAAGCAGATCAGAGGCGCTTGGTTTTTTCCTAGACCTCCTGATGGTCTTTTTGGCGGCTTTCGCGGTAGCCCTAGCCTTTTTGGCAGCTTCATGGTTATATTTGGCCTTCCAGAAGTCAGATTTAGCCTGCGGAAGAATAACACAGTTGATTTCACGCAATGTTTGGGTGATGAAGTAAGGTAAAAGAAATCAAGAGACTTACATCTAGCGGCGGGTTAAGCATGCAGAAAGGATTCAAGCCCACTTTGCTGCAGTCTTCAAATTTGCTATTTACAAGCGTTGTTGCCATTTCAATGATGCCCTGTTCAGTCAGATGCACAGAGTTGTGGCGTAAGGGATTGTCTGTTCCTCCGGTATAAGTACACATCAAGCCGGATCGGCGGCTTAAGGGTATGATCCACCATGCGACCCAGCAGCGGATTAAATCGACTCCGGTTAAACCATTTCCTACCAAGGCTTAGACTTTTCTGATTGTAGGGACAAGTTTCTTGCGTTCAACGGCGGTAAGTTTATTAGGAAGTTGATAACTTGAGTCGAGACGTTTGGCACGATAACCCTGCAATGGATTCTCATCAGACGGCGAGACATCTTTACAGTAGAACCATGTTTGGTTCCAGTCCTTGGGGTGATGTCTACTACACAACCTTCTTCTTGTAGACGTTGTTGGGCCTCCAAGTGCAGAGGTTTGTAGGACAGTAGCAAATTTCCCTCATGTGGATGACCTAAGGTTTATCCATCCATGGGAGGCATAGGATGAAGATGGTCTCTCTCAAACAACCCTGCAACCAAATAACAAAGAGTCTCTTGTGTCCCCAACACACCCAATACAATGGTAAATTGTATAGGTGCACTAGTTCGGTGAAGAGATGGTGATACAAGTGCAATATGGATGGTAGATATAGGTTTTTGTAATCTGAAAATATAAAAACAGCAAGGTAGCAAGTGGTAAAAGTGAGTGTAAACGGTATTGCAATGCTAGGAAACAAGGCCTAGGGTTCATACTTTCACTAGTGCAAGTTCTCTCAACAATAATAACATAATTGGATCATATAACTATCCCTCAACATGCAACAAAGAGTCACTCCAAAGTCACTAATAGCGGAGAACAAACGAAGAGATTATTGTAGGGTACGAAACCACCTCAAAGTTATTCTTTCTGGTCGATCTATTCAAGAGTCCATAGTAAAATAACACGAAGCTATTCTTTCCGTTAAATCTATCATAGAGTTCGTACTAGAATAACACCTTCAGACACAAATCAACCAAAACCCTAACGTCACCTAGATACTCCAATGTCACCTCAAGTATCCGTGGGTATGATTATACGATATGCATCACACAATCTCATATTCATCTATTCAACCAACACAAAGAACTTCAAAGAGAGCCCTAAAGTTTCTACCGGAGAGTCAAGACGAAAACATGTGCCAAACCCTATGCATAAGTTCATGAGGTCACCGGAACCCGCAAGTTGATCACCAAAACATACATCAAATATCCCATTGTCACCACAGATAAGCACATGCAAGAAATACATCAAGTGTTCTCAAATCCTTAAAGACTCAATCTGATAAGATAACTTCAAAGGGAAAACTCAATCCATTACAAGAGAGTAGAGGGGGAGAAACATCATAAGATCCAACTATAATAGCAAAGCTCGCGATACATCAAGATCGTGCCAAATCAAGAACACGACAGAGAGAGAGAGAGAGATCAAACACATAGCTACTGGTACATACCCTCAGCCCCGAGGGTGAACTACTCCCTCCTCGTCATGGAGAGCACCGGGATGATGAAGATGGCCCCCGAAGAGGGATTCCCCCCTCCGGCAGGGTGCCAGAACGGGTCTAGATTGGTTTTTGGTGGCTACAAAGGCTTGCGGCGGCGGAACTCCCGATCTAGGTTACTTTCTGGAGGTTTCTGTATTTATAGGAATTTTTGGCGTCGGGAACAAGTCAGGGGGGTCCCCGAGTCGTCCACCAGATAGGGCGGCGCGTCCGGGGGAGTAGGGCACGCCCCCACCCTCGTGGACGACCCGGGACTCTTCTGGCCCAACTCTTTTACTCCGGGGGCTTCTTTTGGTCCATAAAAATCATCAAAAATTGGCACGTCAATTGGACTCCATTTGGTATTCCTTTTCTGTAATACTCAAAAACAGGGAAAAACATAAACTGGCACTGGGCTCTAGATTAATAGGTTAGTCCCAAAAAATCATATAAAATAGCATAGAAATGCATATAAAACATCCTAGATGGATAATATAATAGCATGGAAAATCAAAAATTATAGATATGTTGGAGACGTATCATGGGGTGACTCGGCAGAGCTACTTGAGGGAAAATGGCATCTCTTCTGCGTTGAATTGAAATTCCACCAAGTTCCAAGATGGGCCCGTTTGTGAACTCATTTTGTCGGTTCAGGTAGAAGTACTCCCTGAAAAGTTCAACTCTAGGCTCTTCTTGAAGGTATACCTCACAGAAAACTTGAAAGTTACAGATGTTTGATATGGAATTGGGTCCAATGTCTAGCGGATGGAGCTTGAAGAAGTGCAGGACATCCCTAAAGAACTTAGAGCCAGGCGGCGAGAAGCCCCGGTTCATATGATCAGTAAAGACAATAACTTCACCGTCCTTTGGCTGAGGTCTCTCTTCGCCCGGGTCAGGAGCACGGTAATGCATGACACTTTTCTCTGGAAAAAATCCAACGGTTACAAAATCCTTCAAAGTGCTCTCGGTGAAGGTGGAAGGAACCCAGTTACAGGTCGTAATTGTCTTTGGCGGCATGGTGAAAGGACAACCTAAAGACAGGAAATAATTTGCCGGCTCAAGTTAGTTGATGGGATTACAAGTTGACAATTGCAGCGCATGTTCAGAATGGCGGCTTAAGCAAGGACTAATGATATATGAAGCAACGGCAAGCCGGCAGAATAAGCCACCATAACTGAAGACATTCAAGATCTACCAAGAGTAAAATTTGCTAAGTATTAGAACAAACAGGTTCCACGAATTGAGGCTATAAATTTGGATCTACTATTGTTCAGAAAAGGGAGTAAAATTTGAAACCTACAGAGGCGACAGTGAAAAAGCAGAGGTGCTTTAGAGGAGGATATGTCGTGATGAGGATATATTCTAGTATCAGAAACATGTGCTAAAACTACTACCACACAAGATTTATGTAGTTTTCGGATCTAATCCATGGATCTAAACAAGGAGAAAGAAGGGCGGCAACGAACACCGACAAAACCTAATGACAGATCTATGACAAAAGAAAGAGGGCTTACTGATGCTGATAGGACAGCGGAGTGGTGCCGCGGTTTTCTGGTCCGTTCAGGTTGATGCAGCGGCCAGAGTTGAGGTCGGAGACGAAGGTCGACGGTGGCGGGGTTCGAACATGTTGGTGCATCGCGAGGAGGAAGAAAGCGAGAAGGGAAAGGAGACTCTCTGGTACTATTTATAGTCTTGGAAGCACAAACGGCAGACGCGAGAATCGAGGAACAGTAAAATGGATATGTGACGGTACGGGCGCCTCGATTTTCGGAGGGTCAGTAAAGAAAGAGATTTATTAAGATTTGGATTCTATGTGGCATTAATTGCAGATGGCGTCATGGTGGGTTATCGCAACTTTTGGACACGACGTCATGGCGGGTTACAATATTTCATAGTAAGAGGAGGAAGGATTTTTCTAAGTGTTGAAGATTGACATGAACAAGTTCAAATCAACCTTGGGCCTAATGTTGGGGATATGACTATTAGGCATGATCCGCCCAGGAGGGTCGGGTCATCCCTATAGCGATTCCTCTCCATGAAGCCCAAGAGCGTATTAACAATGGGCAGTTCATAGATAGGCTTAGTAGAGGGCCCAAACCCGAAGGCGGCCTAAGGCCCACGGATATAAACCGCCATGTATGTAAACTTGTATTGTAAGGTATGTAAGAAAGGTCACCGAGCCGGATACGTTGTATGAGCCGGCCGGGACTTTGTAGGCCGCAGGGCGTCAACCCGTGTATATAAGGAGACGACCCAGCGGCGGCTTAGGAGAAGAAAAACAACAGATCCAGAGCTAGGTTAAGCGTATTCGCTCCCTTCTCATCGAAACCCTAGCAATACCACCTCAAATTGGATTAGGCTTTTACCTTCACTGTAAGGGGCCGAACTAGTATAAACTCTTCGTGTCCTTTGTCCCGATTAACCCCTCTAAGCTAACCTCATTGCGATGGCTCCACGACTAAGTCCTCACACTTGGACATCTGCCGTGGCAATTCCACGATAGGCTCCAAGATCACATAAAGCAGTTTTAACATAGTTTCTTTTAATGGAGCATGGTATATAGTTGGTACTCCAGGATCTCCAAGTTTCTTTGGTATTCCACCCCTAAAAGTATAGTTATCAAGCATGGTGGAAATTTCAGCTTCCGGTATCTTTCTCTTATTTGTAACAATATCTTTCATATACTTAGCATAAGGATTCATTTTAAGCATATCAGTCAAACACATACGCAAAAAGATAGGTCTAATCATTTCAGCAAAGCACTCAAAATCCTCATCATCCTTTTTCTTGGATGGTTTAGGAGGAAAAGGCATGGGTTTATGAACCCATGGTTCTCTTTCTTTATCGTGCTTCCTAGCAACGAAGTCTCTCTTATCATAACATTGATTCTTTGATTGTGGGTTATCAAGATCAACAGCAGGTTCAATCTCTACATCACTATCATTGCTAGGTTGAGCATCAACATGAACATCATTATTAACATTATCACTAGGTTCATGTTCATTACCAGATTGTGTTTCAGCATCAGAAATAGAAATATCATTGGGATTCTCAGGTGTGTCAACAACAGGTTCACTAGAAGCATGCATGGTCCTATCATTTTTCTTTTTCTTCCTTTTAGAAGGACTAGGTGCATCAACATTAGTTCTCTGAGAATCTTGCTCAATTCTCTTAGGGTGGTCCTCAGGATACAAAGGTTCCTGAGTCATTTTACCCCCTCTAGTCATAACTCTAACAACATTATCATTTTTCTTATTATTTAATTAATTGAGCAAATCATTTTGAGCTTTAAGTACTTGTTCTACTTGAGTCGTAACCATAGAAGCATGTTTACTAATAAGTTTAAGTTCACCTTTAACTCTAGACATATAATCACTCAAATGTTTAAGCATATCAGCATTGCGTTTCAATTATCTACCAACATAAGCATTGAAGTTTTCTTGTTTAACAATAAAATTATCAAACTCATCTAAGCATTGGCTAGCAGACTTATAACGAGGGAAATCACCTTCATCAAATCTATAGAGAGAATTTACCTTTACTACCTATGTCGGGTTATCAAGACCATGTATTCCTTCAATAGGTGGTAAATTCTTAACATCCTCGGCTTTAATACCTTTTTCTTTCATAGATTTCTTTGCCTCTTGCATATCTTCAGGACTGAGAAATAGAATACCCCTTTTGTTCGGAGTTGGATTAGGAGTTGGTTCAGGAAGTGTCCAATTATTTTCATTACTCAACATATTATTCAATAGCAATTCAACTTGATCAACAGTTCTTTCCCTAAAAACACAACCAGCACAACTATCCAGGTGGTCTCTGGAAGCATCGGTTAGTCCATTATAAAAGATATCAAGTATTTCATTTTTTTGAGAGGATGATCAGGCAAAGCATTAAGTAATTGGAGAAGCCTCCCCCAAGCTTGTGGGAGACTCTCTTCTGCAATTTGCACAAAATTATATATTTCCCTTAAGGCAGCTTGTTTCTCATGAGTGGGGAAATATTTAGCAGAGAAGTAGTAAATCATATCCTGGGGACTACGCACACAACCAGGATCAAGACAATTAAACCATGTTTTAGCATCACCCTTTAATGAGAACGGAAACAACTTAAGGATAAAGTAATAGCGAGTTTTCTCATCATTAGTGAACAGGGTGGCTTGCTACCTCTTGAGCACTTGTGTTGGTTTTCCCTTGAAGAGGAAAGGGTGGTGCAGCAAAGTAGCGTAAGTATTTCCCTTAGTTTTTGAGAACCAAAGTATCAATCTAGTAGGAGGCTACGCGCGAGTCCCTCGCACCTGCACAAAACAAATAAATCCTCGCAACCAACGCGATAAGGGGTTTTCAATCCTTACACGGTCACTTACGAGAGTGAGATCTGATAAATATGGTAAGATAATATTTTTGGTATTTTTATGATAAAGATGCAAAGTAAAATAAAAGCAATGAAAATAACTAAGTATTGGAAGATTAATATGATGAAGATAGACCCGGGGGCCATAGGTTTCACTAGTGGCTTCTCTCAAGAGCATAAGTATTTTATGGTGGGTGAACGAATTACCGTTGAGCAACTGACAGAATTGAGCATAGTTATGAGAATATCTAGGTATGATCATGTATATAGGCATCACGTCCAAGACAAGTAGACCGACTCATGCCTGCATCTACTACTATTACTCCACACTTCGACCGCTATCCAGCATGCATCTAGAGTATTAAGTTCATAAGAACAGAGTAACACCTTAAGCAAGATGACATGATGTAGATGGATAAATTCATGCAATATGATAAAAAAACCATCTTCTTATCCTCGATGGCAACAATACAATACATGCCTTGCTGCCCCTACTGTCACTGGGAAAGGACACCACAAGATTGAACCCAAATCTAAGCACTTCTCCATTGCAAGAAAGATCAATCTAGTAGGCCAAACCGAACTGATAATTCGAAGAGACTTGCAAAGATAACCAATCATACATAAAAGAATTTAGAGAAGATTCAAATATTGTTCATAGATAAACTTGATCATAAACCCACAATTCATCGGTCTCAACAAACACACCGCAAAAGAAGATTACATCGAATAGATCTCCACAAGAGAGGGGGAGAACTTTGTATTGAGATCCAAAAAGAGAGAAGAAGCCATCTAGCTAATAACTATGTACCCGAATGTCTGAGGTAAACTACTCACACTTCATCGAAGAGGCTATGGTGTTGATGTAGAAGCCCTCCGTGATCGATGCCCCCTTCGGCGGAGCTCCGGAACAGGCCCCAAGATGGGATCTCATGGATACAGAAAGTTACGGCGGTGGAATTAGGGTTTTGGCTCCGTATCTGATCGTTTGGGGGTACGTAGGTATATATAGGAGGAAGAAGTATGTCGGTGGAGCAACAGGGGGGCCACGAGGGTGGAGGGCGCGCCTGGGAGGGGGGTAGGCGCGCCCCCTACCTCGTGGCCTCCCTGTTGGTTGCTTGACGTAGGGTCCAAGTCTCCTGGATCATGTTCGGTGAGAAAATCACGTTCCCGAAGGTTTCATTCCGTTTGGACTCCGTTTGATATTCCTTTTCTTCGAAACCCTAAAATAGGCAAAAAACAACAATTCTGGGCTGGGCCTCCGGTTAATAGGTTAGTCCCAAAAATAATATAAAAGTGTATAATAAAGCCCAATAATGTCCAAAATAGTAGATAATATAGCATGGAGCAATCAAAAATTATAGATACGTTGGAGACGTATCAAGCATCCCCAAGCTTAATTCCTGCTCATGCTCGAGTAGGTAAATGATAAAAACAAATTTTTTGATGTGGAATGCTACTAGGCATAATTTCAATGTGGTTCTTCTTAATTGTGGCATGAATAATCAGATCCGAAAGATTCAAGATAAAAGTTTAATATTGACATAGAAATAATAATACTTCAAGCATACTACCTAAGCAATTATGTCTTCTCAAAATAACATGGCCAAAGAAAGTTATCCCTACAAAAACATATAGTATGGCTATGCTCCATCTTCACCACATAAAGTATTCAAATCATGCACAACCCCGATGACAAGCCAAGCAATTGTTTCATACTTTTAATGTTCTCAAAACTTTTTCAATCTTCACGCAATACATGAGCGTGAGCCATGGACATAGCACTTTAGGTGGAATAGAATGGTGGTTGTGGAGAAGACAAAATGAGAGAAGATAGTCTCACATTAACTAGGCGTATCAATGGGCTATGGAGATGCCCATTATCGATGTCAAAACCGGCGGATCTCGGGTAGGGGGTCCCGAACTGTGCGTCTAAGGCGGATGGTAACAGGAGGCAGGGGACACGATGTTTTACCCAGGTTCGGGCCCTCTTGATGGAGGTAAAACCCTACGTCCTGCTTGATTTATTCTTGATGATTTGAGTATTATAAGAGTTGATCTACCACGAGATCGGAGAGGCTAAACCCTAGAAGCTAGCCTATGGTATGATTGTATGTATATATTCTATCGACTAGCCTGGCCTCAGTTTATATAATGCACCAGAGGCCTAGGATAACAAGAGTCCTAGCCGAATACGCCGGTGGGGAGGAGTCCTTGTCTTGATCACCAAGTCTTGTGGAATCTTCCATGTATGCGGCAGCTGTCTGAACTGGCCCATGAGTATACGACCATGGGGGTCCTCGGCCCAATCTAACAGATCGGGAGATGACGTGGTGAGTACCCCCTAGTCCAGGACATCGTCAGTAGCCCCCTGAACCGGTCTTTAAGTTAGGGACACTCCTCGATTCTTCCGAACTATTCTTCATCTTTGGTTGTCGGTCTTGAAAACTGGTTCAACAAATCTTCTCATCTTCGATCTTGAGGATCGCCGAAATGCATTCGACAAGTTTATACGTCGGGTTTCCGAGGAGCCCCTTTAAGTTTCCGGCCTTTATCAATGCCTTGTTATTTTATGCCACACCTCGGGTTTGAAGTTGTTCCCAGGAGGCAGTGTCCTCTTGCGTCCGAGCTCCAACGCCGGACTGCATTCGAGGTATCTTTTGCAGCCGAGCACCAATGCCGGACTGCTTCCGAGCTCCAACGCCGAAATGTATCCGAACTCCAACGCCAGACTATGTCCAAGCTCCAAGCTGGACGATATCCAAGATGTCATAGATCATCTTGGTCCAAAAAAAGTTGAAGGAGTTTAGCCGAGCTTAATGCCGGAAATGCCCTCTATGGAGCTAGCCGCTAGCGCCCGAGCTTTATGCCAGACTGCTTCCGAGGTGGTGCACCACCCCGAATGTGGGCCGATTTTTTGTCAATATTTTTTATCGATGCAATTTATTCTCTGCCGAGATATATAGCCAGTAGCCCTCAAGGTGTGTATCGGTCTAAAACCCGAGATGCACCTGAAGGATGACATAAGACCGCTGATCCCAATAGCTGCTGAGACTCAGGTTGATTTGCAAAATCGGCCTGAGGATCAAGTCCTAGCTCGGCAGAATACTTCGGGACACAAAAAGCGGCGGGCTCAGTCATCGAGACTCAGGTTGGGTGCGGCCGACCAACCTGAGGATCATAATCTCCTCGGAAACTGTATTACACTTAAAATTTTCTGCATTGGATAGGCAATGCAGTAGCCCCCGAGACACTGGTCGGGTGCCAACACAAGATCAGGGGATCGATGTGCCCCTTTAATATTTGTAAATAATAAGCCCGAAGCCCAGTAGCCCCCGGGCCTTAATGCGGGCACGGGTGGCCGAATTAGGGATCGATATCCATAGTAAAATCACAAATTATGTGTAATGACTCTATGTATCCAAGTACTTTACGTCATTAATGCTCGGATCCGCATTGTACAAAACTTTGTTGACCGACCATCAGCTTCCACCTCCTCGGCCAGTAGCCGAGGAGTGTTTGTCCTACTTTATAAAGCCTTTATGAGGGCAAAGATTTACGACAAACAAGGCAACCAGGCCATGCGGTTTTATAAACAAAGGTACGCAGAGAGATATGTTATATTACTATTTAACATAAGAAATGTCTTCCAAAGAAAATAGTCCCGCTATCGGTTCCTTTCTTTGGGTTGTCATGCTAAGCATGATCATGAAACCTCGGCTCTAATGTAAGAGCAAAATATCGAGGATTTAGTTTGGGAGGCCAGTTAATAGCCCCCGGTAGTGTTCGGCGACAGTCGAGGTCAAGCCGTAAACACTTCGGCCATTGTTATGAATGGCCCGTGGTGGAAATATGCCCTAGAATTGTATTGATAGGAAACTCAGATACATGTGTGGATACATAGACAACACCATGTCCCTAGTAAGCATCTAGTTGACTAGCTTGTTGATCAATAGATGGTTATGGTTTCCTGACCATGGACATTGGATGTCGTTGATGACGGGATCACAGCATTAGGAGAATGATGTGATGGACAAGACCCAATCCTAAGCCTAGCACAAGATCGTGTAGTTCGTATGCTAAAGCTTTTCTAAATGTCAAGTATCATTTCCTTAGACCATGAGATTGTGCAACTCCCGGATAACGTAGGAATGCTTTGGGTGCACCACACGTCACAACATAACTGGGTGGCTATAAAGGTGCACTGCGGGTATCTTCGAAAGTGTCTGTTGGGTTGGCACGAATCGAGACTGGGATTTGTCACTCCGTGTAACGGAGAGGTATCTCTGGGCCCACTCGGTAGGACATCATCATAATGTGCACAATGTGACCCAAGGAGTTGATCACGGGATGATGTGTTACGGAACAAGTAAAGAGACTTTCCGGTAACGAGATTAAACGAGGTATCGGGATACCGACGATCGAATCTCGGGCAAGTATCGTACCGATAGACAAAGGGAATTGTATACGGGATTGTTTGAATCCTTGACATCGTGGTTCATCCAATGAGATCATCGTGGAACATGTGGGAGCCAACATGGGTATCCAGATCCCGCTGTTGGTTATTGGCCGGAGAGTTGTCTCGGTCATGTCTACATGGTTCCCGAACCCATAGGGTCTACACACTTAAGGTTCGATGACGCTAGGGTTATAGAGAAAGTATGTACGTGGTTACCGAATGTTGTTTGGCATCCCGGATGAGATCTCGGACGTCACGAGGAGTTCCGGAATGGTCCGGAGGTAAATATTTATATATAGAAAGTCCCGTTTTGGTTACCGGAAAAGTTTCGGGTGTTATCGGTAATGTATCGGGACCACCGGGAGGGTCCCGGGGGTCCACCAGGTGGGGCCACCAGCCCCAGAAGGCTGCGTGGGCCAAGTGTGGGAGGGTACCAGTCCCAGGTAGGCTGGTGCGCCCCCCCCCACTAAGGCCCAAGGCGCAGGGAGAGTGGGAGGGGGAAAACCCTAGGTCCAGATGGGCCTTAAGGCCCACCCTAGGGCGCCCCTCTCTCTCTCCCTCTCCCCTCTAGCCGCCACCCTAGATGGGATCTAGGGCTGCCAGCCCCCCTTGGGGAGGGAACCCTAGAGGGGGCGCAGCCCCTCCCCTCCCCTATATATACTTGAGGTATGGGGCTGCCCAACATATGTGATTTGATCTCTCTCTTGGTGCAGCCCTACCCCTCTCCCTCCTCGTCTCTCGTAGTGCTTGGCGAAGCCCTGCTGGAGTACCGTGCTTGTCGGTGTCAAAACCGGAGGATCTTGGGTAGGGGGTCCCGAACTATGCGTCTAGGCCGGATGGTAACAGGAGACAGGGGACACTTTGTTTTACCCAGGTTCGGGCCCTCTCGATGGAGGTAATACCCTACTCCTGCTTGATTAATATTGATGATATGGGTAGTACAAGAGTAGATCTACCACGAGATCAAGGAGGCTAAACCCTAAAAGCTAGCCTATGGTATGATTGTTGTGTATGGAGTTGATTGCCTATGGACTACAACCCCCCGGTTTATATAGACACCGGATAGGGTTAGGGTTACACAGAGTCGGTTACAATGGTAGGAGATCTTGAATATCCGCATCGCCAAGCTTGCCTTCCACGCCAAGGAAAGTCCCATCCGGACACGGGACGAAGTCTTCAATCTTGTATCTTCATAGTCCAGGAGTCCGGCTGAAAGTATAGTCCGGCTACCCGAACACCCCCTAATCCAGGACTCCCTCAGTAGCCCCTGAACCAGGCTTCAATGACGATGAGTCCGGCGCGCAAATTTTCTTCGGCATTGCAAGGCGGGTTCCTCCTCCAAGTCCTTCGTAGAAGATTGTAAACACCAAGAGTAGTGTCCGGCTCGGTAAAATAAGTCCCCGCATATTGCCATAGAGAGAATAATAATATTAACACAAATCAAATCTGCTGACGTATTCCGCGGTGTTCTATCACACTACGTCCAAGTCCTTTACTCAAATCGTTTTTACTTTTCCACCTCAGCATGTTTTGCGAGGCAGTTTCCTTGTCACATCCTGTTAAAGCAGAGATCGTGTGCCCCCTCTTTTACGGGATTCTCATCAGTACGGACGTGGGTAACCCAATCGTGCCCGTTAGCATGTTTTCTCGATTAAAGGCGAGTCCCAAACGGTTACGGGGAGGGCTCCTGGTATTCAACCTCTTATAAAGAGACCAAGGCCTTACTCCCTTTTCTAATCTCAAACGAGTTCGCCCATCGCCTCGAGTTCCAACACCCTAGGCTTCAGATTTCAGGCACTTCGGACCTTCGACGATGTCCGGTTCCGACCTTCAAGGCCGATGGATGCCCTCCTCCGTCACGGAGGAGGATGTGCTAAAGTTGAGAGAGGCTAAGTTCTTGACCGCCGAAATTCCGCATAGGTTGCCTGCTCAAGGGTAGGCTATTCCCGATCCCCAGCCCGGTGAGAGCGTAGTGTTCATGTCTCACTTCCTTCGGGGGTTAGGCTTCCCGATGGATCCCTTTGTGAGGGGGCTGCTGTTCTATTACGGGCTGGAATTTCATGACTTAGCTCCGGAGTCCATCCTCCACATTTCCTCATTCATCGTTGTGTGCGAAGCGTTCCTCCACGTTACCCCTCACTTCGGTTTATGGCTCAAGACTTTTGGAGTGGAGCCGAAGATGATCGAGGGACGGCACACAGAGTGCAGAGGTGCTGTCATCAGTAAGAAGGCCGATGCTCCATGGCCCGAGGGCTCTTTTCAAGAGGAGCTCGGCTTGTGGCAACGAGAGTGGTTCTATATTACCGCTCCCAGGAGCGCCAAGTGGGCAGCGCCTCCTGCCTTTCGCTCGGGTCCCCCATCACGGCTAGCGTCCTGGGTCAACAAAGGATTAGATTGGGGTTTGCCCAAAGACATGCCCCTGTTACAGGGCCGAATTAAGGATCTCTTGGAAGGAGACCTCAGTTTGGTCAAGGTGACGCAGGTCATGCTGATTCGCCAAATATTGCCCGGCAAACGTCGCCCCCTTCGCCTGTGGGAGTTTAATCCGGAGGGACCGCGAGTTCTCCAGAATTTTATGGGCGCAACGCCCGTGGAGATGTATAGACTGTTTTTCGGATCACAAGAGATGTGTCTGGATTCAACCGAGGACGCAGGCCTAAGCTACAATCGCCCGGATACTCAAGTAAGCAACCTTGTGCCCGGACCTTCTATCCGTATAATTGTCATAAACTTGCCCCTAAAAGAGCCGTCCTTTTAAACAGGGGATAGCGAAGGCAAAGCTGATCAGGTGTCCGGCTCCCCTTCCTGAAACCAGGCCGGATCCTGTGCTAGTCAGGATGCTGGAGATAATGCCTTTGGAGGGGAGGACAAGGAAGCGACGGCCTCCTCGAAGGAGGCTGCTCCGAAGGGAGGAACCGACAATTCCTCTCCTAAGGGGAAGAAGAGAGCCGCCTCTGACGACCCGGAAACCATGGCCTCGAAACGGGGGAAAAAATCCTCGTCAGAGGGTCCGACGCCGGGGAGTTCCTCGGCCGGACTACGCCCTCAAGGGGATCAGCCCTCCAGCGAGCCGTAAGTAGAGAGAGGTTTTCCTTTTGAGGGATGAGAGAAATCCTTGATTTAAATCTGAATAGACTAACCGAAATTTTACCTTATAGCTCGGACGTCAGCCCTTCTCAGTAGAGCTCGTCTTCGGGGGATCTTCTTCCAGAGATGATGGAGAGCAGGACGCCTCCCCCTGCCGTACCGCCTAGCGAGGCGGGCGACCCTGAGGTGTCGTCGCGGAGGGTTTCTCCGAATCTGGCAGGGGCGAAAGATAACTATGTGGCCCCTCAAGGCTCTCCGCGTCCGGCCTTTGAAAGAGGTCATAGGACAAGTCCGGCACCGTCTGGTGCTCGGCCGGAGGAACTAAGGATTCTGCTGGGGCGAGCTTCTATCTCAGAAGAGCACCGTGCCTTGATGGGCACGGTGATTGAAAGGATTTCATCCACAGAAAGTGGATTGCATGAGGCCGTCAAAAGTTTACTGACGGGTTTTGAGGTACGTTAGATAATGTACACTTTTGTCAGTTGCGCATAAATAAGATGCGCCCTGTGTAGATAGTAGCCCCTGAGACTCTGCGCGTTGTCAAGAAATGACGGCACGCGGAGGATCATAATCCTAGGTCTAAGATGTCGCCTTTGAATGTAGGTGGAGAGGTGTCCGGAATCAAGCCGAACTGATGATGTTGCCGAACTAAAGCGGCAACTGGATGTGGCAGATGCCGACATCGCGCTCGTCAACAAGCGGCTTGATGAGGCTCAAGGTATGTAATTCTTCAGGCAGCATCAGGTAAGAGGAGCTTCATGCCAGTGTCTTACAATGTGTGTGCTTGACGCAGATGGTACGACCGCCGTGGAGAATCTTAGGGCAGAACTTGCCCGAGCGAAGGAGCAAGCCAAAAAAAGCGATGCGGCTGCCAAGAAGGCCCTTGAAGAGCTGAGAGCCGAACAGGCTGCTCACTGCCGAAGCAAAGAAGAGATGGCCGAGATGGCCGAGAAGTTAAAGAGCACTACAGACCGTTGCAAACTTCTTGAGAAAGAAGACCGGGCGAGACAGACGGATTTAGAGAAGGCCGTTGCCGATACCAAGGACGCTCGCTCTGCGATGAGAGCTGCGAAAGAGGAGCTGCGTCAGGCCGAACAAATTGCGGCTAGAAAGCCCTTTATGCTGCAGAGGAAGGTTTGTGATCCGAAGTTTGCTCCATTGGACCGGATGTGGAGTGTGGAGGACACCTATCTGGATTTGGCAGCAACTGCTGCTGATGCGGCCGAACACTTTCGAGATCTGGAAGATCGCGAAGTGGAAAAGCTTTTCTGGTCATAGTTTGACAATCCAGAGCGTCCACTGGCAGTGGACGATCACCTGGCTCAATGGGCCGAGCTGAATAGATTGTCCGGACTCGCCATGAAGTACGTCATGGGTCATCTGTGGCCTGGGAGATCGGAGCCGAAGAGTTATTTCAGCTTGGTGCAGCAATTCCTTGACGCGGTGCCGCGTATAGATGCAATGAAGAGGTCAGCATGCATAGAGGGCGCTAGGATGGCTCTTGCCCGTGTTAAGACATACTGGGCAGAGATGGAGACCACCGTTGTTGCGTCCCGAGATTCGGACAAAAGCCGAGTACCCTCCGAGCACTATTTTCAGGAAGTTCTTGAAGGCGCTCGTGTAATAGAGACGCAGTGCTCGAAAGATGCTATGTTATGATAGCATATGTAATTATAAAGTAGTATTTTGATAAACTGTAGTGGCCTTTTTTATACTTGTGCCTCCAAGTATTATTAACACCTTCTATGTGGCCGTTTTAAGATATATATATATGTGTATATATATATATAATCTGAAAGATGGCAGTCGTTGGCTTCAGCCCCCACGCACATAGTGCGGGGGTGCTCGTAGAAGACGCATTTTCACACTTAACCCAACGTCTTGGTCCTACAAAGGAGGTGATAGCGCAGCGGGCCAGGCAACCGGACTATAATGCTTTAACACTTTCACTTAGCCTTAGGAGTTTGAAAATGAGACTCTTTAGGTAGCTCCTTGTTGGCAACTGCGCTCGTCCGAATTCGGGGCGCGTATGTGCCTGACCGGGAAGCGGCCCTTTGTTGAAGCGGAGGAATCCGATAGATTCCGATCGGTCATCGAGTGGCTGACCAGTCTCACGCTACATCATGACAGTCAGTTTTTGGCTTTCTCTACTGAGGGCTCGCCCTGGCCGAACCGGGGGCACAATCGCAGTAGTTCTCCTGGTGCTACCTTAGCCGATAGAGCGGAACGTAAGGTAGCCGAACTCAGGAGCCGGGCAACCCAACATTTGACCAAAGACATGATTCGGAGCTGATGCATATAATGCCAAAACTCGTGACGCCGAACACTCCCTAAGGTGTTCGGTCTTTATGAGTGCGGGCCAAACAACACCCTTTATTAAAAAAGCCCCTAGTGTCCAGGTACGTGCAAAAATTCTGACGTGGCCATATGCCAAGACGCCAGCCTCCTCCTTGGTTATATTAGAAAGAGAAAACCAGGGGATGTGTAACAACAAGAGACAGTAAAAAAGGTTTACGCAGGGTCTTAATCTAAAAAGAATCCTTTAGGACGGGTCCCTACTGCACGTCTGCGCCTGTGTCTCCGTTGTGCCATATCCTGGACGGGCGCCGCACGACGTTCATCTGTAAAAGAGAGGAACTGAGTTGAAAACGAGTCGTGCCGAAAAAGTTTAAAATAAGCAAAGTATAAAGTAAGATATATAAGTTTGAGCTTTATTGTCTCTTATTGTATATGCGTGGAGCCCCTAGTGCGGGGGGTATATGGCTTCTAGGCCTGCATCAATGATGATTTTGCGCCGAACTCGTCTATCCGCGTTCGTGGTCTTTAAATGACCTATTTTGAAGTTTGTTGGCCGGTGAGGCCATTTTGCTGTGGGGCTGTCAAAGCGGCCGCACAATCCTCCTCTTGGGGAGGCGCACTTTAGTGCTTCCCCTTCAAAGAGATGATACCTCGTGGACCGGGCATCTTAAGGTAAGAGATGCATAATGCGGTATTGCGTTAAAGCGAGTGAAAGCTTCGCGTCCCAATAGTGCTTGATAGCGACTTGAGAACGGGACGATATGGAAGGTCAGCTTTTCACGGCGGAGGTTATCGGCAGAGCCGAACGTGACTGTGAGCTGGAGGAAACCCGTACAATGGGTGTCCGGACCAGGTATTACCCCTTGAAAGGAGGTTTTACTGTGGCAGATTCTTGCTGGGTTTATCCCCATGTGCTGGATTGTATCCTGATATATCAGGTTTAGTCCACTGCCGCCGTCCATAAGGACATTTGAAAACTTGAGTCCGCCAATTATTGGATCGAGTATCAAGGCGGTCCAGCCTACATTCTTGATATTCCTAGAATAATCTAGCTGATCGAAGATGATCGGTTTTGACAACCATTGGCAGGATCCTTTGGGCCGTGTGGTGCGTACCTTTACGGGCGCCGCATGTTTTGTTATGTGAAGTGAGTTCACTATTTTTACTTCTTGTGGGAAGTTCTTTTGTTTCCTGGTGCTCTGCTTTTGGGGTTCGTCCTCGTCTTCGCTTGGTGTGTTGAGCCCCTTGTGTTCGGCATTGAGTCTGCCGGATTGTTTGAAAACCCAACAGTCTCTATGGGTATGGTTAGCAGGTTTCCTGGGACTACTGTGTATCTGACATATCCTGTCCAGGATTTTGTTTAGGTTGGATGGATCGTCCCTGTTATCCTGGGGGGCGATTTTTCCTGATTTTGTCGTGAGCCTTTGAATCCGGCATTGACTGCCGTGCTCTTCGGTCTTTTGTCCTTAGTCCAGTGACGGTCCTTGTTGCGCCGCGGTTTTCTGTTTCCATACCTGGTTTCGGATGTATTTGGGTCGTTGGGGCTGCACCTTGCCAACCAGCTGTCTTCCCCTGCACAAAAGCGGGTCATGAGGCTTGTTAGTGAGGCCATTGTCCTTGGCTTTTCTTGGCCGAGGTGTCTGGCGAGCCATTCGTCTCGGACATTATGCATGAAAGCTGCTAGGGCTTCGGCGTCTGGACAGTCGACTATCTGATTATTTTTAGTGAGGAATCTATTCCAGAACTGCCGAGCTGATTCTCTGGGTTGTTGAGTTATGTGACTAAGATCATCTGCATCCGGGGGACGGATATAGGTCCCTTGAAAGTTTGCTCGGAAAGCATCCTCGAGCTCTTCCCAACTTCCGATTGTGTTTTCTAGAAGGCTTTTAAGCCAATGCCGAGCTGGCCCTTTAAGCTTAAGGGGTAGATATTTTA
Source organism: Triticum urartu (assembly GCF_003073215.2). Classification (NCBI taxonomy): domain Eukaryota; kingdom Viridiplantae; phylum Streptophyta; class Magnoliopsida; order Poales; family Poaceae; genus Triticum; species Triticum urartu. The sequence continues at coordinate 72,799,959 of NC_053024.1, read as the reverse complement.
TGGCGTGGAGATCATCTCCTATAGCCATGTGTATGTGGAGGATATAATCCTCGATCCAGACTCCAGGGTCTGTTGTTCCATCATATGCCTCTATGTTTATGGGTTTGAATCCCTCTGGGAATTCATAGTCCAGGACCTCATCGGTGAAACATAGAGGGTGTGCGGCGCCCCTGTATTTGGGTATGCCGGATTCTGATGATGGCTTCATAGCGTTGCTTACGAGAGCTTGCTTTCTTGGCCCGTAAATGGACCTGACTGGGCCATGATGCGAATCCTTAAGAGGGTCGCATGCCGATTTAGGTGCGGCACCGCTTTATGGGGTCGTCTATCCGACCGTGCGGCTTTTCATTTTTTGAATGCGAGGGCTCTGAGGCCTCTTCGTCGAATTCAGGCAGTAGCTTTCTTTTCGGATAGCTTTTAGTGCGGCGACTGTCGCCGTACTTATCTGTGGTATTGATTACCTTGCTCCATCTGATCCGGAGTGCATCTTCCGCTGTTTTTAGCTTCCGCTTCTGCTTTTTTAGGCTGCGTGCCGTTGCAACGAGCCTTTCGTGGAGATTCTTCTGCTCCGTAGGTTTATTCGGCGTGAGGTTGTCTGGAATGCCGTTTTCGCCGGAGGAGGGATGTTCGGTTTCTCTATCCGTGTTTCCCTGTTCGGACGGTTGCTCTAAGGCCTGTTCGTCGTTTGCCGGCTGGTCCTGCTCTATGGCTGGGTTTTTGTCGAGGCGAGGCTTGGGTCGGCATTTACGCCGATGCTTTGATTGCTTTTCGGGGGGTCGATCTCCCGTCCCATCCCCTTTTTCCTCGTTGTTGCTTCCTTTAGGGGTGTCCACCATGTACACATCGTGGGATGCGGTGGCTGTCCAATGCCCTATGGGCGTTGGTTCATCGGTATCTCCTGCATCGTCATCCATGCTGTCGATGTCTCCGGAGTCGAAGTTGAGCACGTCGTTTAAATTGTCGACAGTGGCTACCAAGTGGGTGGTGGGTGGGCTTTGAATTTCTTCATCATCTGTATCCCATCCTCGCTGACCGTAATCCGGCCAGGGCTCTCCTGATAAAGAGAGAGACTTTAGAGAATTCAGGATGTCGTCGAAGGGCGAGTGCTGAAAGATATCCGCGGCGGTGAACTCCATGATCAGCGCCCAATCGGATTCGATCGGCAGGGTCGCGGGGGGCTCGGAGTCCAGAGAGGAATCCGGCTCCTCGGAGTCACGGGCCACGCGGAGTGCGGGGCTGGGGTTCGGCTCAATCGCCTCTGAGATCGCAGCCCCTGAGGCAGCGTCCAACCGCTGATCCTCGATCGATGCAGTAGGCTCCGAATCAATGGCCGGAACCGATGCGTGCGCGGCCTCCAAGGCGTTGTTCGGCGGCAGAGCTATATCATGCCCATCGAGACAGTGCAGCGCGCTTGGCTGTGGCTCGAATCCGTCGAAGATCAAGTCTCCGCGGATGTCGGCCGTATAGTTTAAGCTTCCAAACCTGACTTGATGGCCAGGGGCGTAGCTTTCGATCTGCTCCAGGTGGCCGAGCGAATTGGCCCGTAGAGCGAAGCCGCCGAAGATGAAGATCTGTCTGAGGAGAAAAGTCTCACCCTGGACCGCATCGTTGTCGATGATCAAAGGAGCCATCGGGCCTAAAGGCGATGACACAGAGGAACTCTCAATGAAAGCACCAATGTCGGTGTCAAAACCGGCGGATCTCGGGTAGGGGGTCCCGAACTGTGCGTCTAGGCCGGATGGTAACAGGAGACAGGGGACACTTTGTTTTACCCAGGTTCGGGCCCTCTCGATGGAGGTAATACCCTACTCCTGCTTGATTAATATTGATGATATGGGTAGTACAAGAGTAGATCTACCACGAGATCAAGGAGGCTAAACCCTAAAAGCTAGCCTATGGTATGATTGTTGTGTATGGAGTTGATTGCCTACGGACTATAACCCCCCGGTTTATATAGACACCGGATAGGGTTAGGGTTACACAGAGTTGGTTACAATGGTAGGAGATCTTGAATATCCGCATCGCCAAGCTTTCCTTCCACGCCAAGGAAAGTCCCATCCGGACACGGGACGAAGTCTTCAATCTTGTATCTTCATAGTCCAGGAGTCCGGCTGAAAGTATAGTCCGGCTACCCGAACACCCCCTAATCCAGGACTCCCTCAGCGCTCCTCCACCATCACCATGCCGTTGTGCTGCTGCTGGACGGAGTCTTCCCCAACCTCTCCCTCTCTCCTTGCTGGATCAAGGCATGGGAGACGTCACCGGGCTGTACGTGTGTTGAACGCGGAGGCGCCGTTGTTCGGTGCTTAGATCGGAATCGACCGCGACCTGAATCGCTGCGTGTACGACTCCACCAACCACGTTCTTATAACGCTTCCGCATTGCGATCTTCAAGGGTATGAAGATGCACTCCTCTCTCTTGTTGCTAGTCTCTCCATAGATTGATCTTGGTGACACATAGGAAAATTTTGAATTTCTGCTACGATCCCCAACAGTGGCATCATGAGCTAGGTCTATGCGTAGTTTCTATGCACGAGTAGAACACAAAGCGGTTGTGGGCAATGATTTGTTCAATTTGCTTACCGTTACTAGTCTTATCTTGATCCGGCGGCATTGTGGGATGAAGCGGCCCGGACCGACCTTACACGTACGCTTACGTGAGACTGGTTCCACCGACTGACATGCACTTGATGCATAAGGTGGCTGGCGGGTGTCTGTCTCTCCCACTTTAGTCGGATCAGATTCGATGAAAAGGGTCCTTATGAAGGGTAAATAGATATTGTCATATCACCGTTGTGGTTTTGCATAGGTAAGAAACGTTCTTGCTAGAAACCCATAGCAGCCACGTAAAACATGCAACAACAATTAGAGGACATCTAACTTGTTTTTGAGGGGTATGAAATGTGATGTGATATGGCCAAAAGGATGTGATGAATGATATATGTGATGTATGAGATTGATCATGTTCTTGTAATAGGAATCATGACTTGCATGTCGATGAGTATGACAACCGGCAGGAGCCATAGGAGTTGTCTTAATTTATTTATGACCTGCGTGTCAATGAAAACGCCATGTAATTAATTTACTTTATTGCTAACCGTTAGCCATAGTAGTAGAAGTAATAGTTGGTGAGGCAACTTCATGAAGACACGATGATGGAGATCATGGTGTCATGCCGGTGACGAAGGTGATCATGCCGCGCCTCAAAGATGGAGATCAAAAGGCGCAAGATGATATTGGCCATATCATGTCACTTCATGATTTGCATGTAATGTTTGTCATGTTTACATCTTATTTTCTTAGAACGACGGTAGCATAAATAAGATGATCACTCGCTAAAATTTCAAGAAAGTGTTCCCCCTAACTGTGCACCATTGCTAAGGTCCATTGTTCCGAACACCACGTGATGATCGGGTGTGATAGGTTCTAACGTTCGCATACAACGGGTGTAAGCCAGATTTACACATGCAATACACTTAGGTTAACTTGACGAGCCTAGCATGTACAGACATGGCCTCGGAACACGGAAGACCGAAAGGTCGAACATGAGTCATATAGTGGATACGATCAACATGAAGATGTTCACCGATGATGACTAGTCTGTCTCACGTGATGATCGGACACGGCCTAGTTGACTCGGATCATGTATCACTTAGATGACTAGAGGGATGTCTATCTAAGTGGGAGTTCATTGAATAATTTGATTAGATGAACTTAATTATCATGAACATAGTCAAAAGGTCTTTGCAAATTATGTCGTAGCTCACGCTTTGGTTCTACTGTTTTAGATATATTCCTAGAGAAAATTTAGTTGAGAGTTGACAGTAGCAATTATGCGGACTGGGTCCGTGAACTGAGGATTGTCCTCATTGCTGCACAGAAGGGCTATGTCCTTAATGCACCGCTCAGTGCGTTGAACCTCGAGCGTCATCTGTAGATGTTGGGAAACATCTGACATACATGTTTTGATGACTATGTGATAGTTCAGTGCGTAATACTAACGATTTAGAATTGTGGCACCAAAGACGTTTTTTGAAACGTTGCAGAACATATGAGATGTTCCAAAGACTGAAATTGGGATTTCAGACTAGTGCCCACGTCAAGAGGTATGAGACCTCTGACAAGTTTCTTAAGCCTGCAAACTAAGGGAGAAAAGCTCAATCGTTGAGCATGTGCTCAGATTGTATGAGTACTACAATCGCTTGAATCAAGTGGGAGTTAATCTTCCAGATGAGATAGTGATAGTTCTCCGTAGTCACTACAACCAAGCTATTAGAGCTTAGTGATGAACTATAACATATCAGGGATAGACATGATGATCCTTGAGCAATTCGCGATGTTTGACACCGTGAAAGTAGAAATCAAGTAGGGGCATCAATTGTTGATGGTTAGTAAAACCACTAGTTTCAAGAAGGGCAAGGGAAAGAAGGGATACTTCATGAGACGGCAAATCAGTTGCTGCTCTAGTGAAGAAACCCAAGGTTGAACCAAACCCGAGACTAAGTGCTTCTATAATGAGGGGAACGGTCACTGAAGCAGAACTACCCTAGATCTTGGTAGATGAGAAGGCTGGCAAGGTCGACAGAAGTATTTTGAATATACATTATATTATTGTGTACTTTACTAGTACTCCTAGTAGCACCAGGGTAATAAATACCGGTTCGGTTGCTAAGTGTTAGTAACTTGAAATAAAAGGCTACGGAGACTAGCTAAAGGTGAGATGACGATGTGTTGGAAGTGTTTCCAAGGTTGATGTGATCAAACATCGCATGCTCCCTCTACCATCGGGATTGGTGTTAAACCGAAGTAATTGTTATTTGGTGTTTGCATGGAGCATAGACATGATTGGATTATGTTTATCGCCACACGGTTATTCATTTAAGGAGAATAATAGTTACTCTGTTTATTTGAATAATACCTTCAATGGTCTTGCACCTAAAACGAATGGTTTATTGAATCTCGATCGTAGTGATACACATGTTCATGCCAAAAGATATAAGATAGTAATGATAGTTGTTGGAAATATGCCCTAGAGGCAATAATAAAAGTATTATTATTATATTTCTTTGATCATGATAATTGTCTTTATTCATGCTATAATTGTATTATCCGGAAATCGTAATACACGTGTGAATACATAGACCATAATATGTCCCTAGTAAGCCTCTAGTTGAATAGCTCGTTGATCAACAGATAGTCATGGTTTCCTGGCTATGGACATTGGATGTCATTGATAACAAGATCACATCATTAGGAGAATGATGTGATGGACAAGACCTAATCCTAAGCATAGCACAAGATCGTGTAGTTCGTTTGCTAGAGCTTTTCCAATGTCAAGTATCTTTTCCTTTGACCATGAGATCGTGTAACTCCCGGATACCGTAAGAGTGCTTTCGGTGTATCAAACGTCACAACGTAACTGGGTGACTATAAAGGTGCACTACAGGTATCTCCGAAAGTGTCTGTTGGGTTGACACGGATCGAGACTGGGATTTGTCACTCCATATAACGGAGAGGTATCACTGGGCCCACTCGGTAATGCATCATCATTATGAGCTCAAGGTGACCAAGTGGTTGATCACGGGATCATGCATTACGGCACGAGTAAAGTGACTTGCCGGTAACGAGACTGAACAAGGTATTGGGATACCAACGATCGAGTCTCGGGCAAGTAACATACCGATTGACAAAGGGAATTGTATACGGGGTTGATTAAATCCTCGACATCGTGGTTCATCCGATGAGATCGTCGTGGAGCATGTGGGAGCCATCATGGGTATCTAGATCCCGCTGTTGGTTATTGACCGGAGAGTCGTCTCGGTCATGCCTGCTTGTCTCCCGAACCCGTAGGGTCTACACACTTAAGGTTCGGTGACGCTAGGGTTATGAAGATATGTATATGCAGTAACCCGAATATTGTTCGGAGTCCCGGATGAGATCCCGGACGTCACGAGGAGTTCCGGAATGGTCCGGAGGTAAATAATTATATATAGGAAGTGCAGTTTCGGCCATCGGGACAAGTTTCGGGGTCATCGCTTTTGTACCGGGACCACCGGAAGGGTCCCGGAGGCCCACCGGGTGGGGCCACCTGTCCCGGGGGGCCACATGGGTTGTAGGGGGTGTGCCTTGGCCTGCATGGGCCAAGGGCACCAGCCCCAAAAGCCCATGCGCCTAGGGTTTCCATATAAGGGAAGAAGTCCCACTAGTGGAAGGCACCCCTAAGTGCCTTGGGGGGGAGGGAAACCTCCCCTGGCCGCCGCACCTAGGAGATTGGATCTCCTAGGCTGGCGCACCACCCCCCCTTGGCCCTCCTATATATAGTTGAGGAGAGGGAGGACTTCATACCTCAGCCTTTGGTGCTTCCCTCTCCACTGTTACATCTCTCTCTCGTAGTATAGGCGAAGCCCTGCTACTGTGACGCCCTGCATCCACCACCACGCCGTCGTGTTGCTGGATCTTCATCAACCTCTCCTTTCCCCTTGCTGGATCAAGAAAGGAGGAGACGTCATCCGTTCCGTACGTGTGTTGAACGCGGAGGCATCGTCCGTTCGGTGCTAAGATCTTCGGTGATTTGGATCACGTCGTGTTCGACTACATCATCCCCGTTCTTTGAACGCTTCCGCTCGCGATCTACAAGGTACGTAGATGCATCTAATCACTCGTTGCTAGATGAACTCCTAGATGGATCTTGGTGAAACCGTAGGAAAATTTTTGTTTTCTGCAACGTTCCCCAACAGTGGCATCATGAGCTAGGTCTATGCGTAGTTCTCATGCACGAGTAGAACACAATTTGTTGTGGGCGTTGATGTTGTCAACTTTCTTGCCGCTACTAGTCTTATCTTGCTTCAACGGAATTGTGGGATGAAGCGGCCCGGACCAACCTTACACGTATGCTTACGTGAGACCGGTTCCACCGACAAACATGCACAAGTTGCATAAGGTGGCTGGCGGGTGTCTGTCTCTCCTACTTTAGTTGGAGCAGATTCGATGAACAGGGTCCTTATGAAGGGTAAATAGAAGTTGACAAATCACGTTGTGGCTTTCACGTAGGTAAGAAAACGTTCTTGTTAGAACCCTACTTCAGCCACGTAAAACCTGCAACAACAATTAGAGGACGTCTAACTTGGTTTTGCAGCAAGTGCTTTGTGATATGATATGGCCAAAGTTGTGATGAATGATGAATGATCTATATGTGATGTATGAGATGTTCATGCTATTATACAAGGAATCACAACTTACATGTCGATGAGTATGACGGTGACAGGATGATCATGGAACCCCAAGATGGAGATCAAAGGAGCTATGTGATATTGGCCATATCATGTCACTATTATTATTTGATTGCATGTGATGTTTATCATGTTTTGCATCTTGTTTACTTAGAACGACGGTAGTGAATAAGATGATCCCTTACAACAATTTCAAGAAGTGTTCTCCCCTAACTGTGCACCGTTGCTACAGTTCGTCGTTTCGAAGCACGCCGTGATGATCAGATGTGATAGATCCTTTCGTTCACATACAACGGGTGTAAGACAGTTTTACACATGAAAAAACACTTAGGGTTAACTTGACGAGCCTAGCATGTACAGACATGGACTCGGAACACAGAGACCGAAAGGTCGAGCATGAGTCGTATAGAAGATACGATCAACATGAAGATGTTCACCGACGTTGACTAGTCCGTCTCACGTGATGATCGGAGACGGTCTAGTTAACTCGGATCATGTAATACTTAGATTACTAGAGGGATGTCTTATCTGAGTGGGAGTTCATTAATAATTTGATTAGATGAACTTAATTATCATGAACTTAGTCTAAAAATCTTTACAATATGTCCTGTAGATCAAATGGCCAACGTTGTATTCAATTTCAACGCGTTCCTAGAGAAAACCAAGCTGAAAGACGATGGCAGCAACTATACGGACTGGGTCCGGAACCTGAGGATCATCCTCATAGCTGCCAAGAAAGATTATGTCCTACAAGCACCGCTAGGTGATCCACCCGTCCCACAGAACCAAGATGCTATGAAGGCTTGGCAGACACGTACTGATGACTACTCCCTCGTTCAGTGCGGCATGCTTTACAGCCTAGAGCCGGGGCTCCAAAAGCGTTTTGAGAGACATGGAGCATATGAGATGTTCGAAGAGCTAAAAATGGTTTTTCAAGCTCATGCCCGGATCGAGAGATATGAAGTCTCTGATAAGTTCTTCAGCTGTAAGATGGAGGAAAATAGTTCTGTCAGTGAGCACATACTCACTATGTCTGGGTTACATAACCGCTTGACTCAGCTGGGAGTTAATCTCCCGGATGACGCGGTCATTGACAGAATCCTCCAGTCGCTTCCACCAAGCTACAAGAGCTTTGTGATGAACTTCAATATGCAGGGGATGGTAAAGACCATTCCTGAAGTATTTGCTATGCTGAAATCAGCAGAGGTAGAAGTCAAGAAGGAACATCAAGTGTTGATGATGAATAAAACCACTAAGTTCAAGAAGGGCAAGGGTAAAAAGAACTTCAAGAAGGACGGCAAGGAAGTTGCTGCGCCCGGCAAGCAAGCTGTCGGGAAGAAGTCAAAGAATGGACCCAAGCCTGAGACAGAGTGCTTTTATTGCAAAGGGAAGGGTCACTGGAAGCGGAACTGCCCCAAATACTTAGCGGACAAGAAGGCCGGCAACACCAAAGGTATATTTGATATACATGTAATTGATGTGTACCTTACCAGTACTCGTAGTAACTCCTGGGTATTTGATACCGGTGACGTTGCTCATATTTGTAACTCACCGCAGGAGCTGCGGAATAAACGGAAACTGGAAAAGGACGAGGTGACGATGCGCGTCGGGAATGGTTCCAAGGTCGATGTGATCGCCGTCGGCACGCTACCTCTACATTTACCTACGTTATTAGTTATAAACCTCAATAATTGTTATTTAGTGCCATGTTTGAGCATGAACATTGTATCAGGATCTCGTTTAATACGAGATGGCTACTCATTTAAATCCGAGAATAATGGTTGTTCTATTTATATGAGAGATATGTTTTATGGTCATGCTCCGATAGTCAATGGTTTATTCTTAATGAATCTCGAGCGTATTACTACACATGTTCATAGTGTGAGTACCAAAAGATGTAAGATTGATAATGATAGTCCCACATACTTGTGGCACTGCCGCCTTGATCACATAGGTGTCAAACGCATGAAGAAGCTCCATGCAGATGGACTTTTAGAGTCTCTTGATTATGAATCATTTGACACGTGCGAACCATGCCTCATGGGAAAGATGACCAAGACTCCATTCTCAGGAACAATGGAGCGAGCAACCAACTTATTGGAAATCATACATACTGATGTGTGCGGTCCAATGAGTGTTTAGGCTCGCGGTGGCTATCGTTATGTTCTCACCCTCACTGATGACTTGAGTAGATATGGGTATGTCTACTTAATGAAACACAAGTCTGAAACCTTTGAAAAGTTCAAGGAATTTCAAAGTGAGGTTGAAAATCAACGTGACAGGAAAATCAAGTTTCTACGATCAGATCGTGGAGGAGAATACTTGAGTCATGAATTTGGCACACACTTAAGAAAATGTGGAATAGTTTCACAACTCACGCCGCCTGGAACACCTCAGCGTAATGGTGTGTCCGAACGTCGTAATCGCACTCTATTAGATATGGTACGATCTATGATGTCTCTTACCGATTTACCGCTATCTTTTTGGGGCTATGCTTTAGAGACTGCCGCATTCACTTTAAATAGGGCTCCGTCGAAATCCGTTGAGACGACACCGTATGAATTATGGTTTGGGAAGAAACCTAAGTTGTCATTTCTAAAAGTTTGGGGATGCGATGCTTATGTCAAGAAACTTCAACCTGAGAAGCTCGAACCCAAGTCGGAAAAATGCGTCTTCATGGGATACCCTAAAGAAACTATTGGGTATACCTTCTACCTGAGATCCGAAGGCAAGATCTTTGTTGCCAAAGACGGACTCTTTCTGGAGAAAGAGTTTCTCTCGAAAGAAGTAAGTGGGAGGAAAGTAGAACTTGATGAAGTATTACCTCTTGAACCAGAAAATGGCGCAACTCAAGAAAATGTTCCTGAGGCGCCTGCACCGACTAGAGAGGAAGTTATTGATGATGATCAAGATACTTCTGATCAAGCTCCTGCTGAAATTCGAAGGTCCACAAGGACACGTTCTGCACCAGAGTGGTACGGCAACCCTGTCTTGGAAATCATGTTGTTAGACAACAGTGAACCTTCGAACTATGAAGAAGCGATGGCGGGCCCGGATTCCAACAAATGGCTAGAAGCCATGAAATCCGAGATAGGATCCATGTATGAAAACAAAGTATGGACTTTGACTGACTTGCCCGTTGAACGGCGAGCCATAGAAAATAAATGGATCTTCAAGAAGAAGACAGACGCGGATGGTAATGTGACCATCTATAAAGCTCGGCTTGTCGCTAAGGGTTATCGACAAGTTCAAGGGGTTGACTACGATGAGACTTTCTCACCGGTAGCAAAGCTAAAGTCCGTCCGAATCATGTTAGCAATTGCCGCATTCTACGATTATGAGATATGGCAAATGGACGTCAAAACGGCATTCCTTAATGGTTTCCTTAAGGAAGAATTGTATATGATGCAGCCGGAAGGTTTTGTCGATCCTAAGAATGCTGACAAGGTGTGCAAGCTCCAACGCTCGATTTATGGGCTGGTGCAAGCATCTCGGAGTTGGAACATTCGCTTTGATGAGATGATCAAAGCATTTGGGTTTACGCAGACTTATGGAGAAGCCTGCGTTTACAAGAAAGTGAGTGGGAGCTCTGTAGCATTTCTCATACTATATGTAGATGACATACTTTTGATGGGAAATGATATAGAACTCTTGGACAGCATCAAGGTGCCGGGGTGGCTGATCCACGGGCACCTATGGGACCGGCGGGCCGGGTCCCTTTTGGTTCGGCGGGGGGCGGAGGTTGCGCAAAGAGCAGATCGAGGCGAAGCACGCGAGCGATTTACCCAGGTTCGGGCCGCACGGATGCGTAAAACCCTACTCCTGCTTTGTGGATTGGTATTGATTTCTAGCTCGGGAGCGAGATCGAGCGTGAGTGTGTGGAATTGCTGAACCTCGCGAGAGCTCTCGAGATGGCCGACCCCCTCTACGTTGCACACGGGCCTCCTTTTATACTCAAGGGGTTACCGACATAGAGCAACGGTGGCCAAGGGCAAAAATGGAAAGGGTGCCGTGGGTAGGCACAGCTAGGTGCTGTAGTAGGCACAGCTAGCTGCTACAGTGTTATCATACCTAACCCTGACGGCAGGGGACAAGGGCATTAAATGTCCGTCTGTGTCGCCTAGACAGCACCGAAAGGGACCGCTAGGGACGCCATCGTCTTGCCATGATAGTTGTCTTGTCAGCGCCTGCGCGCCACCGCACGCCCCTAGCTGCGCAGCCTCCTGCCACGTGAGCTCGGGAGGGGCCCCGGAGCGACACGTGGGTGGATGTGCTGGAGCGTGGGCGTGGAGTGGGGGCTTGCCGCGGCAAGCGCCTTTCCGCGGCCGTCGACTTGTCGCTTCCGGGAGCTTGTCGCTCACCGGGCCTTGTCAGGGCGCGTAGCGCGCCGCGGCAAGTTCCTTGGAATGCCTCGGACGGCCTTCCCGGCAAGTGCCTCTTGCCGGGGTCTTGGGACGCTTCTGATGGCCTTCCCGGCAAGCTCCTCTTGCCGGGGTCTCGTCTTCTTCCCGGCAAGCTCCTCTTGCCGGGGTCTTGTCTTGAGTACTTTGTTCTTGAATGGTCTTCAGAGGGACCATGGGGAGTCTTGGCGGTGACCTGGCAGGCCTTGCCGCGGGACGCTGCGACTGCCCGTGCACAAGTTCGGGGTACAAGGGTACCCCTACTCTAGTACACCGACAGGAGCCCCCGGGCCTGGGCCAGACACGGTGCCGAGCGCTGTTGGGCCAGGCCCAAAACAGTGCACGGGCACGCGCGGCCTAGGTCACGCCGCACGTCCCTCCGCTTCCATCGCACACGCTCGAAACGGCACGCGTCAAACGCGGCGTCGTGGGTGACGTGGGCGGCGCGCGTGGGGCTAAGCCCCGCGAGCATGCGTCAAGCCATGATGAAGGGGAACGGCCCACGCCCTCTTCTCCAAACGGAGGTAGGCGTGGGGGCGTGGCGCATTTACTGGACGGGGCCGGTGCGCGGTTTCCGAAGCGCCCACTCCCCGAGATCACGGGGTAGGGCAAGGCCGCCCCATCCGTCGCCTCAGTTCTGCATCTCCGCCACGCGGCTCCCATGCACTTGGGATCGCGGACGGCGGGAGCGGGAACCTGGGCCGTTGCAAGTAGAGGGGACGGGTCGGCCCACCTCCTTGCTCTTCCCGTGCCTTGATTCGTTGAGCGGGGCGGCTGGGCTCCCACTTCGCTCCTTTATAAGGAGCGGGAAGGGAGCACCGAAGCCTGCACGAGCTCATCTCCTCCTTTCTTCAGCTTCTGCTCCCCTTTCTCTCATTCGCCATGGAGAAAGGGAATCCTGGGCCTTCATCGGTGGCGGCGAGGGTCGCCACTAGGCAGCGCACCCTCCCCTCTTCCTCACTCGTGGTGGCAGAGCCAGCCATAAGGGGGAGAGGGAGGGGGCGAGGTCGTGGACGAGGTCGAGGACGAGGTCGAGGCGCTCGGGGAAGAGGCGGACGGGGCGACGCGCCAGCTTCGCCCCTGCCGGCGGCTCCTCCCCCCGCGGCGGTCCATATAGGGGACAACCCTTGCGAGTTCTTCGTCAAGCTGCATCGGGCGCCTCGTCGTCGCCTCCGGCTTCTAGCTCCGTTCGCGAGCGCGATGGAGTCGGACCCGCCCGAAACTCTGAGATTACACATGAGGGGCTGTGGGATCAGCGGCACGCGAGTCCGCGTGGTGTTCCCAGCCCCTAGTGTGATGTATCTCGATCGAGGGTGGAAGACGTTCGCCCGCATCCACAGCTTGACGGGGGGACTCACCCTCCATTTTGAGTTGGTGGAGGGCGATCTCCTCTCCGTCAAGGTCTTCGGGTGCTTCGGCACCCGGGCGAAGTGCTGCGTGGACAGCTCCTCCGATAGCGAAGGCTCCTCCTCGAGCGAGAGTGACGAGGAGGAGAGCGGCAGTGATGGTGAGGGTGGCGGGCGGCAGGATGGCGGCTCCGACTAGGTGCCGGGCGCCGTCTCGTGTGGCACCGGCGACCCCGTCATCCGCGCCGCCGGCTTCTTGAACTCCCCGAGGGCGTCTCCTTGGGCGGCTGGCGTAGGGAGGCCACGGAAGGGGAAGAGGGCTGGCGACAAGGCCGTCAGGTCGGAGTACGAGGGCGTGGTGCCCTCGACAGCGCGCTGACGTCCTACCACCCCTCCTTCGCACCCTTCTCCCGGCGTCGCCATCACCGTCCGGCCCCCGGGATGTTCTCTTGGTGTCTTCTGGCACCTGTAGCTCGCCTTGGCGCCCCTTTCCCCTTTTCGCCTCCTTGATCTACCTCCTGAAGAGAGGGACAGGAAAGGGATTACGGGCACCTTATCTTTTAAATTGTAAGCCTTCGGGCCTTAGTTGTATCTAGAACTTGTAATCCTCTCTTCATGTTTTTCATCCTCTATGGACTGTACCTGTATGGGATGTTTTTTAATGAAAAGGGGATGTTTGCCGGGTTATTTGCCTCGCGGGTTAAACCCTCGCCAAGGAACAAATCCTGGGTATCTCTCGGATAGGCATTCCCGGCTACAGGCCCTGCCGCCTTCCCACGTCGCTTCGACCGTTCTCACGCCTTTGACGGAGGCGGGAACGAGGTGGGTGCGGCCTCCTCGTTTCATCCCTTTGCTGTCGCGGCTACGACCAAACTTGGCCCTGGGAACGCGCTCCAGGGCCTAGAGTTTGGGGAGCACGGCAGTTTACGGGAAGAAACACGGTTTCACATTCCCCAGTCCATAAGGGGATGCATGAAGAGGGATGGAAAACTTATCTGATATCGCAGCCCCCGGCAACTCTGGCTTGCCGGGGGTGACATCTTGGCATTCGCAGCCCCTGGCGTTCTTGCCGGGGCCCAGGTGCCGGCGCGCCCTTCTTCTCCTTTTCGTCTCCAGGTGGTCTGGCCAGGACGTGCGAGCCCTGCGAACGAAGGAAAAGCAAAGGGACGGACTCTCGACCTCTAAGCTAGGGGTTAGCCGCTGTTAGGGACTATCGACCCTAACCAAGGACGAGACTCAGACTCAACCTAGCATGCATGCTATAGCCCCCGGGGTATGCAGCGATTCATTTTCTGGTGCCAGGGTCTGCGCCTGGCTCTGTACAGAGGTTTACATGCAACAGCGGCAAGACTCGCACAGAGAGGTGGTTGCCGGACGGGGTCCGGCAACCGCGCCTTACGAACGAAACTTGCGAAGAGGCTCGATGTCCCAGGAGTTGCTCACTGGCGTGCCATCTTCGGTCTCCAGGCGGACAGCGCCAGGCCTGGTGACTCGTTTCACCCGGTAAGGGCCTTCCCACTTCGGCGTCGACTTGTTTGGATCTTGGCCGACTGAATGCACCGAAGAACAAGGTCGCCTTCCTCGAAGCTTCCGGCACGGGCTGGGAGCGACGGCTCGCACAGCGGCCTGAAGACGATCTTCCTCAAGGAGCAGCGCGTCATCTTGCCGCAGCCGCTCTTGCTCAAGCTCATCATGAGCGAGCACTCGAGGTGACCCGTATACGAGTTCCATGAGGATATCTGTTTCTGCGCCAGGGTCTGCGCCTGGCTCTGTACAAAGGATTACATGCAGCAGCGGCAAGACTTGCACAGAGAGGTGGTTGCCGGACGGGGTCCAACAACCGCGCCTTACGGGTAAAACTTGCGAAGATGCTCGATGTTCCAGGAGTTGCTCACTGGAATACCGTCTTCGGTCTCCAGGAGGACAGCGCCAGGCCTGGTGACTCGTCTCACCCGGTAAGGGCCTTCCCACTTCGGCGTCAACTTGTTGGAATTCTTGGCGGACTGAGCGCGCCGAAGAACAAGGTTGCCTTCCTCGAGACTCCTGGCATTAACTCTGCGGCTGTGGTAGCGGCGCAGAGCTTGCTGGTAGCGAGCAGCTCGCACAGCAGCCTGGAGATGATCTTCCTCAAGGAGCAGCGTGTCATCTTGCCGCAGCCGCTCTTGCTCAAGCTCATCATAAGCGAGCACTCGAGGTGACCCGTATACGAGTTCCGTGGGGGTAACTGCCTCTGCTCCATAGACTAGAGCAAAGGGTGTCTGTCCAGTGGCTCGATTTGGCGTCGTTTTGATCGACCAAAGAACCACCGGTAGCTCCTCGATCCAGTTTCTTCCACACTTGTGCAGCCTATCGAAAGTTCTGGTCTTGAGCCCGCGCAGCACCTCGGCGTTTGCCCTTTCCGCTTGACCGTTGCTTTTTGGGTGAGCAACGGAAGCGAAGCAGACCTTGGTGCCGAGATCTTGGACGTACTGCATGAAGGCGTGGCTCGTGAACTGTGTGCCGTTGTCGGTGATTATCCGGTTAGGGATCTCGAAGCGGCAGACAATCGACCTGAAGAACTTGACGGCTGACTGTGCGGTCACCTTCCTCACTGGTTCCACTTCCGGCCACTTTGTGAACTTGTTGATTGCGACGTACAAGTACTCAAAGCCCCCGACAGCTCGGGGGAAGGGGCCGAGGATGTCGAGCCCCCGGACCGAAAATGGCCAGGATAAAGGGATCGTCTGGAGAGCTTGAGCTGGCTGATGTATCTGCTTGGAATGGAACTGGCACGCTTCACACTTGGTTACTTGTGCAGTTGCATCCTGGAGGGCTGTTGGCCAGAAGAATCCTTGCCAAAATGCTTTGCCGACAAGTGCTCTCGCGCCAATGTGGTGACCACATATGCCTCCGTGTATCTCTGCCAACAGCTTCTGTCCGTCTTCCCGGGAAATGAACCTCAATTTCACACCGTTGAGTCTTCTTCTGTACAGCGTCTTGTCGACGAACTGGTACATACTTGACTGCCGGGCTACTCTTTCGGCTTCTTCTTGCTCTTCGGGAAGTTCTCCTGTCTGAAGGAAACGGACAATCTGCTGCGCCCATGTTGGAGCTCGTGGCTCGACAACAAGGACTAAAGGCGACTCTGCTGCCGCAGGAACATCCGCTTCTACGGCGAGAAGCTGTGTCTCTGCCGGAGCTTGACGTTCTGCGACAAGCTTGCCGGGAGCTTCAGCTTCAACGGAACAAACCCTAGGGTTTGCCGGAGCATCTTGCTCCCCGGCGCTCTTGGCGTTGATCTTGGAGGCTGCTGCGGGAATATCCGCTTCTACGGCGTGAAGCTGTGTCTCTGCCGGAGCGTGACATTCCGCGACAAGCTTGCCGGGAGCTTCAGCTTCAACGGAACAAACCCTAGGGTTTGCCGGAGCATCTTGCTCCCCGGCACTCTTGGCGTTGATCTTGGGGACCTTCTTGGCGGCGGCTTCGGGAAGCTCTGCCGGCAGGTATTCACCAGGAATCAACTTCCTCTTCTTGCTTTGTCCAGTTGATGGTGTTACGGACGGTTGAGTCAGCTTGAGCACAAAGGTCCCCGGTTCCACAGGTAACTTAAGTGCGGCGCGCTTTGACAGGTCATCTGCAATGGCGTTCTGAGATCTCGGAACGTGCTCCATTTGCAGGCCGTCAAAGCGCTCTTCTAGCTTTCTCACTTCGTCGACGTAAGCTTCCATCAACGGACTCTGATAATTCTTGTTTACTTGGCGGACGACAAGCTGTGAGTCACCCCTGACAATGAGCTTCTTGATCCCAAGGTCTACCGCGATCCGGAGACCGGCAAGCAATCCCTCATACTCGGCAGTATTGTTTGTTGCTTGCTCCTTGGGAAAGTGCATCTGGACTATGTACTTGAGGTGCTCTCCGGTGGGCGCGATAAGCAGCACACCAGCGCCGGCGCCTTGCGGCGAGAAGGCACCATCAAAGTACATCAGCCACTCTTTGCTCGCTTCTTTGTCGGGGATGCTCGTCTCCAGAACTTCTTCATCCGGAGTTGGCGTCCATTCCGCTATGAATTCTGTCAATGCTCTGCTCTGGATAGTTGAGGTGCTTTCAAACTTGAGACCAAAGCTTGATAGTTCCAGTGCCCACTCAGCAATCCTGCTTGTCGCTTCTGGATTCTGCAGTATCCTCTTCAGCGGAAAGCGAGTGACCACTGTGGTCTCATGTGCTTGGAAGTAATGGCGCAGCTTTCTCGAGGCCATGAGAAGGCCGAAAAGTAGTTTCTGCACACCAGAGTACCTTGACCTAGCCCCCTGCAAGAGGGAACTGACAAAGTAAACTGGGCGCTGCACCATTTTCTTCCGTATCTCCTCGTGTATCAGCGCGGGTTCATCTTTGTCGGGACCAGAGCTTGTCGGGGAAGCCTCCTGCTTGTCGCTGGATGCGCTTGCCGCGGTTGCTGGCTCATCATCCGCCTCCCTCTCTGCCACTAATGCAGCACTAACCACTTGATTGGTTGCCGCTATGTACAGCAACAACTTCTCTTGCGGTTTAGGCGCGACAAGTATTGGAGGGGAGGACAGGTATCTCTTCAGGTCTTGCAGCGCAGCCTCCGCTTCCGGAGTCCATTTCATTGGACCTGCCTTTTTCAATGATTTGAAAAATGGCAGGGCGCGCTCAGCAGACCGAGAGATGAACCTACTGAGAGCAGCCACGCAACCGGCAAGTTTTTGTACATCCTTGACGCGCTTCGGTGCTTCAATCTGCTCAATGGCCTTGATCTTGTCGGGATTGGCTTCAATCCCCCGCTGAGACACGAAGAACCCGAGAATCTTGCCGGAGGGAACTCCAAACACGCACTTCTCTGGGTTGAGCTTGAGGTTGATCTTGCGCAGATTTGCAAAAGTCTCGTCCAAGTCTTGGATCAGGGTTGCCCTGTCCTTGCTTTTGACCACTATATCATCCATGTAGGCTTCCACATTTCTGTGTATTTGTGGATCAAGAGCAATATGGACTACTCTTGCAAATGTCGAACCAGCATTTTTTAATCCGAAAGGCATCCGCACAAAGCAGTACGTGCCACATGGAGTAATAAATGCGGTCTTCTCCTCATCCTCTTCTGCCATGAAGATTTGATGATACCCGGAGTACGCATCAAGAAATGAAAGCAAATCACATCTAGCCGTGGAGTCAACAATCTGGTCAATGCGCGGCAAAGGAAATGGGTCTTTGGGACAAGCTTTGTTAACATCGGTGAAATCGATGCAAAGCCTCCATTTCCCGTTTGCCTTGCGCACGACTACAGGATTGGCCAACCACGTGGGATGGAGCACTCCTCTGACGAGGCCTGCTGCTTCCAGTTTCTTGATTTCCTCCGCAATGAATTCTTGGCGCTCCACCGCCTGCTTCCGGACTTTCTGCTTGACGGGCCGCGCATGAGGACAAATGGCAAGGTGGTGCTCAATCACTTTCCTGGGAACACCGGGGATGTCAGACGGTTGCCATGCAAACACGTCGACATTCGCCCGCAGGAAAGCAACGAGCGCGCTTTCCTATTTAGGGTCAAGCGTGGCACTGATGGTGAAGGTACCACCAGCGCCGTCCACCTTGGTGGGTACCCTCTTCGTTTCTGGCGGAGCTGCCATCGTCTTCTTGTGCTTGCCGGTGGAGCTCGATGGTGCGTCCTCGACGGTAGCGCAGCACTCCGAAGAGGCGCGCTTGCCGGAGTGGGCACCAGAGCTTCTGCCGGACTGGGTCTTCTTGCCGGTGGAGCTCGATGGTGCGTCCTCGACGGCAGCGTAGCACTCCGAAGAGGTGCGCTTGCCGGAGTGGGCACCAGAGCTCTTGCCGGACTTGGTCTTCTTGGTCCCGGGAGCTTCAGCGACAAGTGGATCGCGGTCTGCCGTGGCTGCTGCTTCCCGGTAGATCTTGTCGGCACAGATAAGAGCGTCCTTCTTGTCGCCAGGGACAGAAATGACGCTTATCGGGCCTGGCATCTTCAGCACGTTATACGCGTAGTGAGAGGCCGCCATGAACTTGGCGAGTGCTGGACGGCCAAGTATCCCATTGTAAGGCAACGGGATATCGGCAACGTCGAACGTGACCTTCTCAGTCCTGAAGTTTAACTCGCTGCCGAATGTTACCGGCAGCGTGACCTTCCCCTTCGGCTTGCTCCTTCCCGGATTGATTCCTTGGAATGTGCCGGTCTCTTCGAGCTCGCCGTCAGGGATCTGGAGTTTTCGGAGCACAGCGGAGGAGATCAGGTTTAAGCCGGCCCCGCCGTCAACTAGCATCTTGGTGACCTTGAGGTTGCGGATAGTTGGTGAAACCAACATCGGCAGACACCCGACCGCGGTTGTGCAATCGGGGTGGTCCTCAATGTCAAAGATGATAGGCGTGCTGGACCACTTCAGAAGCTTGCGCGATTCGATGGGTGGTTCCGCTGCATTGACTTCCCGCACCCACTGTTTGAGTTGGCGGTGCGAGGTATGTAGGGAAGCACCCCCGTCAACGCACAAGACCTCTGTGGCTTTCTAAAACTCCTGCTCACTGGTCTCAACGTCATCCATGTCTTCATCCTCGCCGTCGTCGTCGTCGTTGTCGCGACCGCGGGGAGGTCTGTCTTCTTGCCGCTGCTTGGCCTTGCCGCGGCGTCCTTCCTGGCCGGTGCGCTTCTGGCCAGGTTTCTCGGCACCCCCTTGGGCTCTCTCCCTGTCGCGCCGCTCGTACTCAGCCCTCTGTTGCTGGACGAGCTGCTCGACCTTCTTACAGCTCTGGAGGTCATGGCCCTTGGTGCGGTGAATCTTGCAGTATTGCTTGCCGGAGCCGTCCCGCTTGTCGGCGACCGTCACAGCCTGACAGTTGGTGCACGCGGCAACTTCCTTGCCGGAGCTACCAACTGTAGCTTTCCTGGCGTCGCCTTCATTGCCGGACTGTTCAACGACCAGCACCTCGTTGTTCTGCTTCTTCCTGTTGTTGCGCCGTCGGCTTCTCTTTGTCGGGGCGGCATCCTCACTGTCAGATCCTCCTACTCCAGTGCTTTCTCCGGGGAATTTCCTCCCCTCCTCAGCGCGTGCACACCTGTCGGCCAGGGCATAAAGCTCGTTGACGTCCCGAATCTTGCACATCGCCAACTCCTCCCGCATCCTGCGGTTACACACGTTCTGATGGAATGCGCTGATTACTGCGGCAGGGTGGATATTTGGGATGTTGTGGTGTACACGGCTGAACCTCTGGATGTACTGGCGCAGGGGCTCTCCTTCCTTCTGGACGAGCAGATGAAGATCGCTCTCTTGGCCATGAGGTTTGTGGCCGCCTGTGAAGGCGCCAACAAACTGATGGCACAGCTCAGCCCAGGAGGATATGGAGTTGTCCGGCAAGTGCATGAGCCAGGACCTGACGTTGGGCTTGAGTACCAACGGGAAGTAGTTGGCAAGGATCTTGTCGTCCCGCCCCCCAGCAGCCTGCACCGCGATGGTGTAGATGCTGAGGAACTCCGACGGATGCAACTTGCCGTCGTACTTCTCTGGTACGTCGGGCTTGAAGTTCTTCGTACTGGGCCACTGGACTTGCCGCAGCTCACGAGTGAACGCAGGGCAACCCACCGGGTATGGCAAGTCGCCTGGTTCCCCTGGCGCATGCATGTCAACAGAGGGCCCAGCGCGCTGGTCTGACTGACGTCGCGCTTCTCTCCGGCGCTCGATGTGTGTACGAGCGTCTTCCCGTTGCCGTTCTTGAAGAACTTGGCGCTGATCGCGACGAGCTCGGGGATCAGACGACGCGGTGGAGTCGCTGTCGAGGTGGATCCGGCGAGTCGGTGATCTTGGCCTTCGGGGTGGGGAGTGCACAGTGGTTGCACCCCCACCAGTCTTATCTCCACCGGTTCGCGCCTGGCTGACTCGCTGCGGCTGCGACGTGGTCGGCTGCCGAGGAGTGTCGCCGTTGGCGAAGCCGATGAAACTCTGGATAGTGGCCCTCCAGTCGTCGATCTTGTCCGCCACTGGAGGGTAGTCTAGGAGCAGCTGAGCTCGCGCCAGAGCTTCTGCTGCGGTGGCGGGCGGCGGTAGCGAATGGTGCGAGGAGCGGGATATGCTCGGACTCCTAACCACGTTAGAAGGAGCAGTATCCCGTCCAGGTGACCGTGTCTCGCTCACGCCAGCAGGTTGACGTGCATGGTGGTCCGGAGCGCTCCGAGATCCACCAGCGCGATCCGGATCCAGCGAGCGCATGGTACCGTGAGTACCATGACGCTGCCGGTCCCGCGCCTCCTGAGATGAGCGCGGTGCATGCACGGACGCCGAGGTCTTGGAGTGCGCCCGGTCGTTGTGGGAGCCGGCCACGCCGCCGATGGGCGGCGCAGCCTTGCCCTGGGACCTGGCAGTACCGTGAGTTCCCTCGTCGATGCGTGCCCTTCCGCCGGCGCCTGCCCCACCATCCGTTTGCTCCGGCGGTGGGTGGCTCGGCGCGGACGGAGCAGCTGCCTCCGAAACCTTCTTCTTCGGTGGCATGTTGATGAAGAAGATGAAGATCTAGCTCGTAAGAACGCCGGATCTGATGTTGATGAAGATGAAGAAGATCTAGCTCGCAAGGACGCCGGATCTGATTCACACAACTTCGACGCCCCCTACCTGGCGCGCCAGAGATGCCGGGGTTGCTGATCCACGGGCACCTATGGGACCGGCGGGCCGGGTCCCTTTTGGTTCGGCGGGGGGCGGAGGTTGCGCAAAGAGCAGATCGAGGCGAAGCACGCGAGCGATTTACCCAGGTTCGGGCCGCACGGATGCGTAAAACCCTACTCCTGCTTTGTGGATTGGTATTGATTTCTAGCTCGGGAGCGAGATCGAGCGTGAGTGTGTGGAATTGCTGAACCTCGCGAGAGCTCTCGAGATGGCCGACCCCCTCTACATTGCACACGGGCCTCCTTTTATACTCAAGGGGTTACCGACATAGAGCAACGGGGGCCAAGGGCAAAAATGGAAAGGGTGCCGTGGGTAGGCACAGCTAGGTGCTACAGTGTTATCATACCTAACCCTGACGGCAGGGGACAAGGGCATTAAATGTCCGTCTGTGTCTCCTAGACGGCACCGAAAGGGACCACTAGGGAAGCCACCGTCTTGCCACGATGGTTGTCTTGTCAGCGCCTGCGCGCCACTGCACGCCCCTAGCTGCGCAGCCTCCTGCCACGTGCGCTCGGGAGGGGCCCCGGAGCGACACGTGGGTGGATGTGCTGGAGCGTGGGCGTCGAGTGGGGGCTTGCCGCGGCAAGCGCCTTGCCGCGGCCGTCGACTTGTCGCTTCCGGGAGCTTGTCGCTCACCGGGCCTTGTCGGGGCGCGTAGCGCGCCGCGGCAAGTTCCTTGGAATGCCTCGGACGGCATTCCCCGCAAGCGCCTCTTGCCGGGGTCTTGGGACGCTTCTGATGGCCTTCCCGGCAAGCTCCTCTTGCCGGGGTCTCGTCTTCTTCCCGGCAAGCTCCTCTTGCCGGGGTCTTGTCTTGAGTACTTTGTTCTTGAATGGTCTTCAGAGGGACCACGGGGAGTCTTGGCGGTGACCTGGCAGGCCTTGCCGCGGGATGCTGCAACTGCCCGTGCACAAGTTCGGGGTACAAGGGTACCCCTACTCTAGTACACCGACACAAGGACTACTTGAATAAGAGTTTTTCAATGAAGGACCTTGGAGAAGCTGCTTATATATTAGGCATCAAGATCTATAGAGATAGATCAAGACGCCTCATAGGTGTTTCACAAAGCACATACCTTGATAAGATTTTGAAGAAGTTCAAAATGGATCAGTCCAAGAAAGGGTTCTTGCCTGTTTTGCAAGGTATGAAATTGAGCTCAGCTCAATGTCCGACCACGGCAGAAGATATAGAAGAGATGAGCGTCATCCCCTATGCATCAACCATAGGTTCTATTATGTATGCCATGCTGTGTACCAGACCTGATGTAAACCTTGCCGTAAGTTTGGTAGGAAGGTACCAAAGTAATCCCGGCAAGGAACACTGAACAGCGGTCAAGAATATCCTGAAGTACCTGAAAAGGACTAAGGAATGTTTCTCGTTTATGGAGGTGACGAAGAGCTCGTCGTAAAGGGTTACGTCGACGCTAGCTTCGACACAGATCTGGATGACTCTAAGTCACAAACCGGATACGTGTATATGTTGAATGGTGGAGCAGTGAGCTGGTGCAGCTGCAAACAGAGCGTCGTGGCGGGATCTACATGTGAAGCGGAGTACATGGCAGCCTCGGAGGCAGCGCATGAAGCAATTTGGGTGAAGGAGTTCATCACCGACCTAGGAGTCATACCCAATGCGTCGGGGCCGATCAAGCTCTTCTGTGACAACACTGGAGCTATTGCTCTTGCCAAGGAGCCCAGGTTTCACAAGAAGACAAGGCACATCAAGCGTCGCTTCAACTCCATTCGTGAAAATGTTCAAGATGGAGACATAGAGATTTGTAAAGTACATACAGACCTGAATATAGCAGATCCGTTGACTAAACCTCTCCCTAGGGCAAAACATGATCAACACCAGAATTCCATGGGTGTTCGATTCATCACAAAGTAACTAGATTATTGACTCTAGTGCAAGTGGGAGACTGTTGGAAATATGCCCTAGAGGCAATAATAAAAGTATTATTATTATATTTCTTTGATCATGATAATTGTCTTTATTCATGCTATAACTGTATTATCCGGAAATCGTAATACACGTGTGAATACATAGACCATAATATGTCCCTAGTAAGCCTCTAGTTGACTAGCTCGTTAATCAACAGATAGTCATGGTTTCCTAGCTATGGACATTGGATGTCATTGATAACGGGATCACATCATTAGGAGAATGATGTGATGGACAAGACCTAATCCTAAGCATAGCACAAGATCGTGTAGTTCGTTTGCTAGAGCTTTTCCAATGTCAAGTATCTTTTCCTTTGACCATGAGATCGTGTAACTCCCGGATACCGTAAGAGTGCTTTCGGTGTATCAAACGTCACAACGTAACTGGGTGACTATAAAGGTGCACTACAGGTATCTCCGAAAGTGTCTGTTGGGTTGACACGGATCGAGACTGGGATTTGTCACTCCATATAACGGAGAGGTATCACTGGGCCCACTCGGTAATGCATCATCATTATGAGCTCAAGGTGACCAAGTGGTTGATCACGGGATCATGCATTACGGCACGAGTAAAGTGACTTGCCGGTAACGAGACTGAACAAGGTATTGGGATACCAACGATCGAGTCTCGGGCAAGTAACATACCGATTGACAAAGGGAATTGTATACGGGGTTGATTAAATCCTCGACATCGTGGTTCATCCGATGAGATCGTCGTGGAGCATGTGGGAGCCATCATGGGTATCTAGATCCCGCTGTTGGTTATTGACCGGAGAGTCGTCTCGGTCATGCCTGCTTGTCTCCCGAACCCGTAGGGTCTACACACTTAAGGTTCGGTGACGCTAGGGTTATGAAGATATGTATATGCAGTAACCCGAATATTGTTCGGAGTCCCGGATGAGATCCCGGACGTCACGAGGAGTTACGGAATGGTTCGGAGGTAAAGAATTATATATAGGAAGTGTTGTTTCGGCCATCGGGACAAGTTTCGGGGTTATCGGTATTGTGTCGGGACCACCGGAGGGGTCCCGGGGGCCCACAGGGTGGGGCCACCTGCCCCGGGGGTCCACATGGGCTATAGGGGGTGCGCCTTGGCCTATATGGGCCAAGGGCACCAGCCCCTATAGGCCCATGCGCCTAGGGTTTCCATATGGGAGGAGTCCCACTAGTGGAAGGCACCCCTAAGTGCCTTGGGGGGGAGGGAAACCTCCCCTGGCCGCCGCACCTAGGAGATTGGATCTCCTAGGCTGGCGCACCAACCCCCCTTGGCCCTCCTATATATAGTTGAGGAGAGGGAGGACTTCATACCTCAGCCTTTGGTGCTTCCCTCTCCCCTGTTACATCTCTCTCTCGTAGTATAGGCGAAGCCCTGCTACTGTGACGCCCTGCATCCACCACCACGCCGTCGTGTTGCTGGATCTTCATCAACCTCTCCTTTCCACTTGCTGGATCAAGAAAGGAGGAGACGTCATCCGTTCCGTACGTGTGTTGAACGCGGAGGCATCGTCCGTTCGGTGCTAAGATCTTCGGTGATTTGGATCACGTCGTGTTCGACTACATCATCCCCGTTCTTTGAACGCTTCCGCTCGCGATCTACAAGGTACGTAGATGCATCTAATCACTCATTGCTAGATGAACTCCTAGATGGATCTTGGTGAAACCGTAGGAAAATTTTTGTTTTCTGCAACGTTCCCCAACAATAGTACCACGTACTTGTGGCACTGCCATTTGAGTCATGTTGGTGTAAAACGCATGAAGAAGCTCCACGTTTATGGATCTTTGGACTCACTCGTCTTTGAAAAGATTGAGACATGCGTACCATGTCTATTGGTAGATATGCATGAAGAAACTCCATACAGATGGATCATTTGGACTCACTTGATTTTGAATCACTTGAGACATGCAAATCATACCACATGGGCAAGATGACTGAAAGACCTCGTTTTCAGTAAGATGGAACAAGAAAGCAACTTGTTGGAAGTAATACATTTTGATGTGTGCAGTCCAATGAGTGTTGAGGCACACAGTGGATATCGTTATGTTCTTACTTCACAGATGATTTGAGTAGATGTTGAGTATATTTACTTGATGAAACACAAGTCTAAATTATTGAAAGGTTCAAGTAATTTCAGAGTGAAGTTGAAGATCGTCGTGACAAGATGATAAAATGTCTATGATATGATCATAGAGATGAATATCCGAGTTACGAGTTTGGAACACAATTAAGACATTGTGGAAATTGTTTCACAACTAATACCGCCTGGAACACCATAGTGTGATGGTGTGTCCGAACATCATAACTGCACCCTATTGGATATGGTGCATACCATGATGTCTCTTATCGAATTACCACTATCGTTTATGGGTTAGGCATTAGAGACAACTGCATTCACTTTAAATAGGGCACCACACAATTCCGTTGAGACGACACCGTATGAACTATGGTTTAGAGAAACCTGAGCTGTCGTTTCTTAAAAGTTTGGGGCTGCGATGCTTATGTGAAAAGGTTTCAGGCTGATAAGCTCGAATCCAAAGCGGATGAATACATCTTCATAGAATACCCAAAACAGTGTGGTATACCTCCTATTTCAGATCCGGAAGCAAAATTGATTGTTTCTAGAAACGGGTCCTTTCTCGAGGAAAAGTTTCTCTCGAAAGAATTGAGTGGGAGGATGGTGGAGACTTGATGAGGTTATTGAACCGTCACTTCAACTAGTGTGTAGCAGGGCACAGAAAGTTGTTCCTGTGGCACCTACACCAATTGAAGTGGAAGCTTATGATGGTGATCATGAAACTTCGGATCAAGTCACTACCAAACCTCATAGGTCGACAAGGATGTGTACTACATTAGAGTGGTACGTAATCCTATCTTGGAAGTCATGTTGCTAGACAACAATGAACCTACAAGCTATGAAGAAGCGATGGTGGGCCCGGATTCCGACGAATGGCTCGAGGCCATAAAATCCGAGAGAGGATCCATGTATAAAACAAAGTATAGACTTTGAAAAGAACTACTTGATGGTCGTAAGGCTGTTGGGTGCAGATGGATTTTAAAAGGAAGACGGACAATGATGATAAGTGTCACCATTAAGAAAGCTCGACTTGTCGTTAAGATGTTTCCCGACAAGTTCAAGGAGTTGACTACGATGAGACTTTCTCACTCGTAGCGATGCTAAGAGTCTGTTGGAATTATGTTAGCAGTTACTGCATTATTTATGAAATCTTGCAGATAGGATGTCAAAACACTGTTTCCTCGACGTTTTTTTCTTGAGGAAAGGTTGTATGTGATACAACCAGAAGGTTTTGTCAATCCTGAAAGATGCTAACAAGTATGCAAAGCTCCAGCAATCCTTCTAAGGACTGGAGTAAGCATCTCGGAATTGGAATGTGCGCTTTGATGAGATGATCAAAGAGGGTTTATACAAAGTTTATGAGAAACTTGTATTTCCAAAGAAGTGAGCGGGAGCACTATAGAATTTTTGATGAGTATATGTTGTTAACATATTGTTGATCAGAAATGATGTAGAATTTCTGGAAAGCATACAGGGTTATTTTGAAAAGTGTTTTTTAATAGAAACCCTGGATTAAGCTACTTGAACATTGAGCATCAAGATCTATAAGGATAGATCAAAATCGCTTAATAGTACTTTCAAACGAACACATACCATGACAAAATTTTGAAGGAGTTCAAAAATAGATCGGCAAAGAAGGAGTTCTTGGCTGTGTTATAAGGTATGATTATTGAGTAAAACTCAAGACCTGACCACGGCAGAATAGAGAGAAAGGACGAAGGTCATCCCCTATGCTTTAGACGTAGGCTCTAAAGTATGCTATGTTGTGTACCGCACCTGAAGTGTGCCAAGCCATGAGTCAGTCAAGGGGTACAAGTGTGATCTAGGAATGGATCACAGGACAACGGTCAAGGTTATCCTTAGTAACTAGTCGACTAAGGAATTTTCTCGATTATGGAGGTGGTAAAAGAGTTCATCGTAAAAGGTTACGTCGATGCAAACTTTGACACTAATCCGGATGACTCTGAGGAGTAAATAGGATTTGTATAGTAGAGTAGTTATTTGGAATAGCCCCAAGTAGCGCGTGGTAGCTACATTTACAAGATGACATAGAGATTTGTAAAGCACACATGGATCTGAAAGGTTCAGACCCATTGACTGATAAACCTCTCTCACAAGCAAGATATGAACACACCCCATGGGTGTTGGATTCTCTACAATCACATAGTGATGTGAACTAGATTATTGACTCTAGTGCAAGTGGGAGACTGTTGGAAATATGCCCTAGAGGCAATAATAAATTAGTTATTATTATATTTCCTTGTTCATGATAATCGTTTATTATCCATGCTAGAATTGTATTGATAGGAAACTCAGATACATGTGTGGATACGTAGACAACACCATGTCCCTAGTAAGCCTCTAGTTGACTAGCTCATTGATCAATAGATGGTTGCGGTTTCCGGACCATGGACATTGGATGTCGTTGATGATGGGATCACATCATTAGGAGAATGATGTGATGGACAAGACCCAATCCTAAGCCTAGCACAAGATAGTGTAGTTCGTATGCTAAAGCTTTTCTAAATGTCAAGTATCATTTCCTTAGACCATGAGATTGTGCAACTCCTGGATACCGTAGGAATGCTTTGGGTGCACCAAACGTCTCAACGTAACTGGGTGGCTATAAAGGTGCACTGTGGGTATCTCCAAAAGTGTCCATTGGGTTGGCACGAATCGAGACTGGGATTTGTCACTCCGTGTAACGGAGAGGTATCTCTGGGCCCACTCGGTAGGACATCATCATAATGTGCACAATGTGACCAAGGAGTTGATCATGGGATGATGTGTTACGGAACAAGTAAAGAGACTTGCCGGTAACGAGATTGAACGAGGTATCGGGATACCGACGATCGAATCTCGGGCAAGTATCATACCGATAGATAAAGGGAATTGTATACGAGATTGATTGAATCCTTGACATTGTGGTTCATTCGATGAGATCATCATGGAACATGTGGGAGCCAACATGGGTATCCAGATCCCGTTGTTGGTTATTGGCCGGAGAGTTGTCTCGGTCATGTCTACATGGTTCCCGAACCCGTAGGGTCTACACACTTAAGGTTCGATGACACTAGGGTTATAGGGAAAGTATGTACATGGTTATCGAATGTTGTTCGGAGTCCCGGATGAGATCCCGGACATCATGAGGAGTTCCGGAATGGTCTGGAGGTAAAGATTTATATATGGGAAGTCCCGTTTTGGTCACCGGAAAAGTTTTGGGTGCTATCGGTAACGTACCGGGGCCACCGGGAGGGTCCCGGGGGTCCACCAGGTGGGGCCACCAGCCCCAGAAGGCTGCGTGGGCCAAGTGCGGGAGGAGACCAGTCCCAGGTAGGCTGGTGCACCCCCCCCACCAAGGCCCAAGGCGCAGGAAGAGTGGGAGGGGGCAAACCCTAGGTCCAGATGGGCCTTAAGGCCCACCCTAGGGCGCCCCCCTCTCTCCCTCTCCCCTCTAGCCGCCACCCTAGATGGGATCTAGGGCTGCCGCCCCCCTTTGGGGAGGGAACCCTAGAGAGGGCGCAGCCCCTCCCCTCCACTATATATACTTGAGGTATGGGGCCACCCAACATATGTGATTTGATCTCTCTCTTGGTGCAGCCCTACCCCTCTCCCTCCTCGTCTCTTGTAGTGCTTGGCGAAGCCCTACTGGAGTACCACGCTCCTCCACCATCACCATGTCGTTGTGCTACTACTGGACGGAGTCTTCCCCAACCTCTCCCTCTCTCCTTGCTGGATCAAGGCATGGGAGACGTCACCGGGCTGTACGTGTGTTGAACGCGGAGGCGCCGTTGTTCGACGCTTAGATCGGAATCGACCGCGATCTGAATCACTGCGTGTACGACTCCACCAACCGTGCTCTTGTAACGCTTCCAAATTGCAATCTTCAAGGGTATGAAGATGCACTCCTCTCTCTTGTTCCTAGTCTCTCCATAGATTGGTCTTGGTGACACGTAGGAAAATTTTGAATTTCTACTACGATCCCCAACAGCCCGTCATTTAACGCAGTCATCGGATCGCTGACCAGTTTACGCTCATTGTGACAGTCAGTTTTCGGCTTTCTCCACTGAGGTGCTTAACCATGTGAGCTGGAAGCACAATCGAAGTGGTTCTCCCTTTGCACGCCTAGCCGAACAAAGCGGAACGTAGGAAGAAAGTGCAGGAACCGGGCAACCCAACTATTGACCGAAGACACAATTCGAAACCGATGCATATATAGCAATATCCGAGAATGTTTTTGCCGAATCTCTAATGGTGTCCGGCGTTGCACTGCGAGACCTGTGCTGAAAACACACAAATAGTTTAAAAGTTTCATAAGCTTGGAAACCAAAAAACGGCAGTAAAAACTTGACGTCCGAACAAGATCATGTGTTCGGTGCCAATCCGAAAATTGGTCTTAGAAAAAAAGAGTGCTTCTGTCATGCTTTAACATGACACATCCTATCTCAAGACTTCAAGCGGGTTAGCCTACGGCTTCAACCTCCTATCTCGAAGGCGGAGTACTTCTCATTAGGCCAGTTTAGCAAACTAAACTCTAGCGGCTTTGAGAGAGAAATTAGGCTCCCCGGCTAGTGACCACACACTCGTTCGAAAAAAGGAGTGATGAATAATAATAGTAATAAAAACTTTGCAACAACTAAGAAGAAGAACACTTATTATAAAACGGCTCATATAAATTTAAGAGCCCCCAAGTGACTTGGGTAAAAGAATTTTATGTATAATGATTGTATGTACCAAAGTACTAATATCATATCTTTGTTCACCCAAACTTTAAACGCGTCTTAACCGACCGTCGGCTTCTCCCTCTTCAGTCAAGGACCGAAAAGTGTTATGTACTCCACCTGTCGAGAATATCGATAGTGTTTCCGATAACCAGGCAACCGGGCCATAAGGCTGTAACAGACAAAGCGCGCTCAGGGAACTTATGCTATATTACAGACGAAGTGTAAGAATCATCTTCGAAGAAAATAGTACCCCCACCGATACCTTTCTTTGGTGCTCATTATTACTATGAGACTTGTGCAATAGATTTTTTGTACTCATGAGTTCCGTTGTGTGCCGACCATGATTCAAAACAATAAGAGCGCTAGCTTTCGGCTTCACCCAGTCTGAGGTCAGAGCTCGGAGGACCCGGTCGTGACAATCGCAGAGGTGCTCCCTTTACTCCCTAGCCGAACAATCGGGAACGTAGGGGTAAGCACAGGAGCCAGGCAACCCAGCTTGCAAAACGCTTAAGTCAATATGGTGCATATTGTGGCGTAATACACGAACAAGGAATGAAGCCGTACAAGTATAATCATGTGCAAGAGGAAAGCTTCATAAAGGAAGCCCCCAAATAAACCGGGTATTTGAATTTGTGCGTCACAAACAAAGTTTGGACAAGGAAATTTTTACAAGCAACTTTTTTTCCAAAAAGGTATAATGCTTGGTCGAACCGAACACAAGTTAAAATTTTAAAACTTGGAGCATGAAGGCAACTTAGCTGGTTAATGTGTTCGGTATTGACGACGCAGTCCGAGCTTGATGCGGGACAAGGTTCCATCCCCCAAGCCGGTCCCGAGGTGGCAGAGCAAAGAGCTCGGCACTCCGAAGTTGTGACATAGCACGGTCAATGCAGGCCGGCAGAGTGATGCCGAAGTTCCCGGCATGGGGTAATGAAGTGTTGATGAAGCCCCCCGTCCAGTCGAGGTGACGCCAAAGGATATAGTCCGGCTGGATCATTTTCCTGTGCACAAAAAATAATGCAAACCGGAGATAATTGTAATAATAATAATAATTAAAAAATCGTTGCATAATAAATAATTTATGCAAATTGAGTAATAAAATAAATATGGCCTGGCGCCGAAGTCAATGTCGATGCAGGGCGTCAGCGTGATGCGGTAAAGGCGTGGCAAAGCCAGAATTCACAGGTCGGTCCGAGTTCCGGATGCGGCGTTCGCCGGACTATGTACGGAAACTGACCGAACCACCATGCAATCGTCGTTAATGCGGCCACCATTTGATAGACCTGCATACATATGATGGACAAATCAGAGTAATAATTCTTTGGGGAAAATGAACCCAAACAAGCAAAAAATACTAGGATTAATAGCACCTGGTTTATTTGTTGTAGCAATCTGAAAAAAGGTGATTCCCAAAATTGGGACTCGATCCACGCACCCATTGCCTGATGGGCGATAAAGCGACGGCACGGCGATGCTGGCAAAGGTTGGCTCGCCGAGGCAAAGCCCTCGATCCAGCTAACGTGACGGAGCTGGTCGACTAGTGACGCCGAAGTCTCTGGAGTATAGGTTGATGAAGAGATGGCGAAGCCCCCGGTCCAGCCAGGATGTCGAAGCCTGGATGTCAGCCGATGAGTCGAAGTAGGTCGGCGTGATGGACACCGGCTTGAAGGAGCAACAGTGCGGCCCTGCCGATGCAGGTCGTGACGTGGTCAATGACGGCTTGGTGAAGTGAGCGTGCGACGATGCCGGTGTGCCCGCTCCGTGTAATCCATGGGGCGGCGATGTTGGTGATGATTTATCCTTTGCGACGCCGAACTCTTGTTCGGCTTGCCAAGATGATGATCCGAAGAAGTTGAGCTCGACTCAACAAAGTGACGGCGCGTCTAGCGCGGGTCGGCAGTCGTGGAGCAATATTGCCGAACTAGTTCAACACCAGCATGATGTTGAAGATTATGTTCAAAAGATTTTAAAATTAGTGGGATGTGTTCGGGAACAAAACACAACACCCCATACAAAACTTCCTTCAAAAAGGATGTTCGAAATCCCGTTCATAAAAAAGATGAACTCGGGTCGGATTCGTTTTCGCGCAGAAAACAGATCCGAAAAGTGATGCACTAATCGAGAGGTTCCCGGGGTTTGGACGGTCGGATTGAGCTGAACTTTTGAGGGGTGGTAGATATAGGAATTCCGCAGCAGATCAACGGTTGGATCTTCCAAAGGATGTCTGAGCTAGAAACAGGACACCACGCCCGAAACTCGTCCAGATTCTCGTCCAGATTTGACAGTGCTCTGGTATATCGTAGATTGTCAGAGATTCCTCCATCGGAACTTGATGAAATTTTGCGTGGTTGTTGTAGACTTAATTCCACACAATTTCACCAAAGGGATCGTCAAAGCGATGCTCAAAGAGGTGGTGACAGCGAATACAAGTTCGCTGTTCGAAAAAACAGCACGGTCGCCCAAGGGCAATGTTGATGTTGAGCACCCGAGCTCCATGGATGATTCCTCCATGATCTTGATAAAGATCGGAGTTGATGTTCATGAAGGCCCTCGTCCGAACATGACGATCGGAGATGGAGCACGGTCCTCGGTCGAGTCAAGGTGACCAGTCGAGCCGGCGACGAAGATGCCGGCATCGCAGTTGACCTGCAGACGAGCCACCGATCCTTTTGCCGATCACACAGCGGAACTCTCAATGAAAGCACCAATGTCGGTGTCAAAACCGACGGATCTCGGGTAGGAGGTCCCGAACTGTGTGTCTAAGGCGGATGGTAACAGGAGGCAGGGGACACGATGTTTTACCCAGGTTCGGACCCTCTTGATGGAGGTAAAACCCTACGTCCTGCTTGATTTATTCTTGATGATATGAGTATTACAAGAGTTGATCTATCACGAGATCGGAGAGGCTAAACCCTAGAAGCTAGCCTATGGTATGGTTGTATGTATATATTCTATTGACTAGCCTGGCCTCGGTTTATATAATGCACCAGAGGCCTAGGATAACAAGAGTCCTAGCCGAATACGTTGGTGGGGAGGAGTCCTTGTCTTGCTCACCAAGTCTTGTGGAATCTTCCATGTATGCGGCAGCTGTCCGAACTAGCCCATGAGTATACGGCCATGGGGGGCCTCGGCCCAATCTAACAGATCGGGAGATGACGTGGTGAGTACCCCCTAGTCCAGGACACCATCACCCATCAATAGATATCAATGTGAGTGAGTAGGGATTGCCATGCAACGGGTGCACTAGAGTTATAAGTATATGAAAGATCAACAAAAGAAACTAAGTGGGTGTGCATCCAACTCGCTTGCTCATGAAGACCTAGGGCATTTTGAGGAAGCTCATCATTGGAATATACAAGCCAAGTTCTATAATGAAAGATTCCCACTAGTATATGAAAGTGACAACATAGGAGACTCTTTATCATGAAGATCATGGTGCTACTTTGAAGCACAAGTGTGGTAAAAGGATAGTAGCATTGCCCCTTCTCTCTTTTTCTCTCATTTTTTTATTTGGGCCTTTTCTCTTCCTTTTTTATGGCCTCTTTTTTTCGTCCGGAGTCTCATCCCAACTTGTGGGGGAATCATAGTCTCCATCATCCTTTCCTCACTAGGACAATGCTCTAATAATGATGATCATCACACTTTTATTTTCTTACAACTCAAGAATTACAACTCGATACTTAGAACAAGATATGACTCTATGTGAATGCCTCTGGCGGTGTACCGGGCTTTGCAATGACTCACGAGTGACATGTATGAAAGAATTATGAACGGTGGCTTCGCCACAAATACGATGTCAACTACATGATCATGCAAAGCAATATGACAATGATGAAGCGTGTCATAGTAAACGGAACGGTGGAAAGTTGCATGGCAATATATCTCGGAATGACTATGGAAATGTCATGATAGGTAGGTATGGTGGTTGTTTTGAGGAAGGTATATGGTGGGTGTATGATACCGGCGAAAGGTGTGCGGTATTAGAGAAGTTAGCAATGGTGGAAGGGTGAGAATGCGTATTATCCATGGACTCAACATTAGTCATAAAGAACTCATATACTTATTGCAAAAATCTACAAGTTATCAAAGCAAAGTATTACGCGCATGCTCCTAGGGGGATAGATTGGTAGGAAAAGACCATCGCTCATCCCCGACCGCCACTCATAAGGAAGACAATCAATAAATACATCATGCTCCGACTTCTTAACATAACGATGTTGGAAATATGCCCTAGAGGCAATAATAAATTAGTTATTATTATATCATATTTCATTGTTCA
This sequence comes from Triticum urartu, assembly GCF_003073215.2. Lineage (NCBI taxonomy): Eukaryota > Viridiplantae > Streptophyta > Magnoliopsida > Poales > Poaceae > Triticum > Triticum urartu. Next base: position 72,765,321 of record NC_053024.1, on the reverse strand, counting down.
TGATAATCGTTTATTATCCATGCTAGAATTGTATTGATAGGAAACTCAGATACATGAGTGGATAAATAGACAACACCATGTCCCTAGTAAGCCTCTAGTTGACTAGCTCGTTGATCAATAGATGGTTACGGTTTCCTCACCATGGACATTGGATGTCGTTGATAACGGGATCACATCATTAGGAGAATGATGTGATGGACAAGACCCAATCCTAAGCCTGGCACAAGATCGTGTAGTTCGTTTGCTAAAGCTTTTCTAATGTCAAGTATCATTTCCTTAGACCATGAGATTGTGCAACTCCCGGATACCGTAGGAGTGCTTTACGTGTGCCAAACGTCACAACGTAACTGGGTGGCTATAAAGGTACACTACAGGTATCTCCGAAAGTGTCTGTTGGGTTGGCACGAATCGAGACTGGGATTTGTCACTCCGTGTAGACGGAGAGGTATCTCTGGGCCCACTCGGTAGGACATCATCATAATGTGCACAATGTGACCAAGGATTTGATCACGGGATGATGTGTTACGGAACGAGTAAAGAGACTTGCCGGTAACGAGATTGAACAAGGTATCGGGATACCGAGGATCGAATCTTGGGCAAGTACTATACCGCTAGACAAAGGGAATTGAATACGGGATTGATTGAATCCTCGACATCGTGGTTCATCCGATGAGATCATCATGGAACATGTGGGAGCCAACATGGGTATCCAGATCCCGCTGTTGGTTATTGGCGGGAGAGTTGTGTCGGTCATGTCTGCATGGTTCCCGAACCCGTAGGGTCTACACACTTAAGGTTCGATGACGCTAGGGTTATTAGGAAGACTTGTATGTGATTACCGAATGTTGTTCGGAGTCCCGGATGAGATCCCGGACGTCACGAGGAGTTCCGGAATGGCCCGGAGGTAAAGATTTATATATGGAAAGTTGTTGTTCGGGTTCCGGGAAAAGTTCGGTTTTTTCCGGAATTGTACCGGGAAGCTTCCGGAAGGTTCCGGAGGATTCCGAAGGGGTCCGGAGGTCTGGAAAATGTTCCACCACATCCAATACAGCAACATGGGCTGTAGGGGGGCGCCCTAACCTTAATGGGCCAAGGGCACCAGCCCCCCCAAGGCCCATGCGCATGGGAGAGGGGAAACCCTAAGGGGGAGGGCCTCCACTTGACTTGGGAGGCACTCCTTCCCCCCTTGCCCGCCGCCCCCAACCCTAGATGGGATATAGGGGGGCCGGCCCCCTCTCTCCCCACCTATAAATAGTGGAGGGGTGGGAGGGCCGCCACACCCTCGAACCTGGCGCAGCCCCTCCCCTCCAATACCTCTCCTCCTCCGCGTGAGCTTGGCGAAGCCCTGCCGGAGAACTGCCACTCCATCACCACCACGCCGTCGTGCTGCTGTTGGACTCTCTTCCTCAACCTCTCCCTCCTTGCTGGATCAAGGCATGGGAGACATCTCCGTTCCGTATGTGTGTTGAACACGGACGTGCCGTCCGTTCGGCGCTAGGATCATCGGTGATTTGGATCATGACGAGTACGACTCCATCAACCCCGTTCACTTGAACGCTTCCGCTTAGCGATCTACAAGGGTATGTAGATGCACTCTCCTTCCCTCGTTGCTAGATTACTCCATAGATTGATCTTGGTGATGCGTAGAAAATTTTAAATTTCTGCTACGATCCCCAACAGTGGCATCATGAGCTAGGTATATGCGTAGTTTCTATGCACGAGTAGAACACAAAGCAGTTGTGGGCGTCAATATTGTCAATTTACTTGCTGTTACTAGTCTTATCTTGATTCGGCGACATCATGGGATGAAGCGGCCCGGACCGACCTTACACGTACTCTTACGTGAGACTGGTTCCACCGACTGACATGCACTAGTTGCATAAGGTGGCTAGCGGGTGTCTGTCTCTCCCACTTTAGTCGGATCGGATTCGATGAAAAGGGTCCTTATGAAGGGTAAATAGAAATTGGCATATCATGTTGTGGTTTTCGCATAGGTAAGAAACGTTCTTGCTAGAAACCTATAGCAGCCACGTAAAAACTTGCAACAACAATTAGAGGACGTCTAACTTGTTTTTGCAGCATATGCCTTGTGATGTGATATGGCCAAAAGGATGTGATGAATGATATATGTGATGTATGAGATTGATCATGTTCTTGTAATAGGAATCACGACTTGCATGTCGATGAGTATGACAACCGGCAGGAGCCGTAGGAGTTGTCTTAATTTATTTATGACCTGCGTGTCAACATAAACGTCATGTAATTACTTTACTTTATTGCTAAAGCATTAGCCATAGTAGTAGAAGTAATAGATGACGAGACAACTTCAAGAAGACACGATGATGGAGATCATGGTGTCATGCCGGTGACAACGATGATCATGGAGCCCCGAAGATGGAGATCAAAAGGAGCAAAATGATATTGGCCATATCATGTCACTATTTGATTGCATGTGATGTTTATCATGTTTTACATCTTATTTGCTTAGAACGACGGTAGCTTAAATAAGATGATCCCTCACTAAAATTTCAAGAAAAGTGTTCCCCCTAACTGTGCACCGTTGCGAAGGTTCGTTGTTTCGAAGCACCACGTGATGATCGGGTGTGATAGATTCTAACGTTCGAATACAACGGGTGTTGACGAGCCTAGCATGTATAGACATGGCCTCGGGACACATGCGAAACACTTAGGTTGACTTGACGATCCTAGCATGTACAGACATGGCCTCGGAACACGGAAGACCGAAAGGTCAAACATGAGTCGTATAGAAGATACGATCAACATGAGATGTTCACCGTTGATGACTAGTCCGTCTCACGTGATGATCGGACACGGCCTAGTCGATTCGGATCATGTTTCACTTAGATGACTAGAGGGATGTCTATCTGAGTGGGAGTTCATTAAATAATTTGATTAGATGAACTCAATTATCATGAACATAGTCTAAATTGTCTTTGCAAATATGTTGTAGATAAATAGCTCACGTTGTAGCTCCCTGTTTCAATACGTTCCTAGAGAAAGATTAAGTTAAAAGATATTGTAAGCAATGATGCGGACTAGGTCCGTAGTCCGAGGAGTGTCCTCACTGCTACACAGAAGGCTTACGTCTTTGATGCACCGCTCGATGTGCAAACCCCTACAACGTCGTCTGTGGATGTTGTGAACACCTGACAGACACATCCTGATGACTACTTGATAGTTTAGTGCGCCATACTTTACGGCTTAGAATCGAGATTCCAATGACGCTTTGAACGCCATAGAACATATGAGATGTTCCAAGAGCTGAAATTGGGATTTCAGGCTCATGCCCGTGTTGAGAGGTGTGAGACCTCTGACAAGTTATTTTGCCAACAAGATGGAGGAGAATAGCTCAGCTAGTGAGCATGTGCTCAGAATGTCTGGGTGCTACAATCACTTAAATCAAGTGGGAGTTAAACTTCCAGATAAGATAGTGATTGATAGAGTTCTTTAGACACTATCACTAAGCTACTAGATCTTCGTGATGAACTATGACATGCAAGGGATGGAGTTGATCCCGGAGCTGTTCGCTGTGCTTAAGACCGCAAAAGGTAGAAATCAAGAAGGAGCATCAAGTGTTGATGGTTTAACAAGACCACTGGTTTCAAGAAGGGCAAGGGCTAGAAGGGAAACTTCATGGATGGCAAACCAGTTGCCGCTCCAGTGAAGGAACCCAAGGTTGAACCCAAACCCGAGACTAAGTGCTTCTATTGTAAGGGGAACAGTCACTGGTAGCGGAACTACCCCAAATACATGGTAGATAAGAAGGCTGGCAACTTCAACAAAGTATATACCTGTTATTATTGTGTACCTCACTAGTACTCCTGGTAGCACCTGGGTATTGGATACCGGTTCAGTTGCTATTATTGGTGACTTGAAGCAAAAGCTACGGACTAAACGGAGACTGGCTAAGGGCGAGGTGACGATGTGTGTTGGAAGTGTTTCCAAAGTTGATGAGATCACCATCGCACTCTCCATCTGCCTTCGGGATTAGTATTGAACCTAGATAAATGTTATCAGGTGTCTACGTTGAGCATGAATATGATTAGATCATGTTCATTGCAATACGGTTATTCATTTAAGTTAGAGAATACTGGTTATTCTGTTTACATCAATAATACCTTTCATGGTCATGCACCCTATGTGAATGGTTCATTGAATCTCGGTCGTGGTAATACACATGTTCACGCCAAAAGATGTAGAGTTAATAATGATAGTACCACTTTCTTGTGGCACTGCCGCTTAGGTCATATTGGCGTAAGATGCATGAAGAAACTCCATATCGATGGATGTTTGGAGTCACTCGATTTTGAATCGCTTGACACATGCGAGCCATGCCTCATGGGCAGGATGACTAAGACCTTGTTTTCAGGTACAATGAAACGGGCAAGTGACTTGTTGGAAATCATACATGCTGATGCGTGTGATCCAATGAGAATTGAAGCGTGCGGTGGGTATCGCTATTTTCTCATCTTCACTGACGATTTGGGTAGATATAGGTATATTTACTTAATGAAGCACAAGTCTGAAACGTTTGAAAAGTTCAAGCGATTTCAGAGTGAAGTTAGGAATCATCATAACAAGAAGATCATGTTCCTACGATTGGATCAAAGGGGGATTTTCTGAGTTATGAGTTTGGTAATCACTTAAGACATTGTGGAATTGTTTCGCAGTTGAAGCCACTGGAACACCACAGCGTAATGGTGTGTCCGGACATCATAATCGAACCTTATGAGATATGGTGCGATCTATGATGTCTATTACCGATCTACCGCTATTATTTTGAGGTTATGCATTAGAGACAGCTGCATTCACTTTAGATAGGACACCATATAAGTCTGTTGAGACAACGTCATATGAACATTGGTTTGGCAAGAAACCAAAGTTGTCGTTTCTTAATGTTTGGGGCTACAATGCTTAAGGCTTCAGTCGGAGAAGCTCGAACCCAAAGCGGACAAACACATCTTCATAGGATACCCAAAGGTGACAGTTGGGTATACCTTCTATCTCAGATTCGAGGGCAAATTGTTTGTCGCTAAGAACGGGTCCTTTCTCGAGAAGGAGTTTCTCTCGAAAGAATTGAGTGGGAGGAAGAGAGAACTTGATGAGGTTGTCGAACCTTTACTTCAACCAGAGAGTGATGCAACACAGAAAGATGTTTTCTGTGGCGCCTACGTCTGTTGAATAGGAAGTTAATGATAGTGATCATGAAGCTTCGGATCAAGTTGCTATCGAACCTTGTAGGTCGACAAGGATATGTACTACTCCTGAGTGGTACGGTAATCCTGTCTTAGATATCATGTTATTAGACAACAATGAACCTACGAGCTATGGAGAAGCGATGGTGGGCCCGTATTCCGACAAATGGTTAGAAGCCATGAAATCCGAGATAGGATCCATATATCAGAACAAAGTATGGACTTTGGTGGACTTGCCCGATGATCGGCAAGCCATTGAGATAAATGGATCTTTAAGAAGAAGATGGACGTGGGCGGTAATGTTACTGTCTATGAAGCTCGACTTGTGGGAAAGAGTCTTTTCACAAGTTCAAGGAGTTGACTACGATGAGAATTTCTCACCCGTAGCGATGCTTAAGTCCGTCGGAATCATGTTAGCATTAGCTGTATTTTTCGATTATGAAATCTTACAGATGGATGTCAAAACAAGTTTTGTTACCAGTTTTCGTAAGAAAAGTTGTATGTGATACAATAAAAGGTTTTGTTGATCCTAAGGATGCTAAAAGGTATGCTGGCTCCAGCAATCCTTCTATGGACTAGAGCAAGCATCTCGGAATTGGAATATATGTTTTGATGGAGTGATCAAAGCTTTTAGGTTTATACAATGTTTGCTAGAAACTTGTATTTACAAGAAAGTGAGTGGGAGCACTACAACATTTCTGATAAGTATATGTGGATGACATATTGTAGATCCGAAATAATGTAGAATTTCTGGAAAGCATAAACAGTTGTTTGAAGAGTGTTTTTCAAAGGAAGACCTGGATAAAGCTACTTACAAATTGGGCATCAAGATCTATAGAGATAGATCAAGACGCCTGATGATACTTTCAAAGAACGCACACCTTGACATGTTTTTGAAGGAGTTCAAAATAGATCAGTCAAAGAAGGGGTTCTTACCTGAGTTGTAAGGTGTGAAGTTGAGTAAGACTCAAAGCTTGACCACGGCAGAAGAAATAGGAAGGACGAAGGTCGTCCCCTATGCTTTTGTCATAGGCTCTATACGGTATGCCATTCTGAGTACCGCACCTGATGTGTGCCTTGCCACATGTCTGGCAAGAGGGTACAAAGGTGATCTAGGACTGGATCACCAGATAGCGGTCGAAATTATCCTTAGAGGAATAAGGAAATGTTTCTCGGTTATGGAGATGATAAAGAGTTCGACGTAAAGAGTTACGTCGATGCAAGCTTAACACATATCCGGGTAGCTCTGAGTAGAGATACCGGATACGTATAATGGAGCAACAATTTGGAATAGCTCCAAGTGGAACGTGGTAGCCATCTACAATATGACATAAAGTTTTGCGAAATACATAGGGATCTGAATATGGCAAGAACCGTTGACTACAACCTCTCTCACAAGCATAACATGATCAAACCCAGAACTCTTTGAGTGTTTATCACATAGTGATGTGAACTAGATCATTGAGTCTAGTAAACTCTTTGGATGTTGGTCACATGGCGATGTGACCTGTGAGTGTTAATCACATGGCGATGTGAACTAGATTATTGACTCTAGTGCAAGTGGGAGACTGTTGGAAATATGCCCTAGAGGCAATAATAAATTAGTTATTATTATATCATATTTCATTGTTCATGATAATTGTTTATTATCCATGCTAGAATTGTATTGATAGGAAACTTAGATACATGTGTGGATAAATAGACAACACCATGTCCCTAGTAAGCCTCTAGTTGACTAGCTCGTTGATCAATAGATGGTTACGGTTTCCTCACCATGGACATTGGATGTCGTTGATAACGGGATCACATCATTAGGAGAATGATGTGATGGACAAGACCCAATCCTAAGCCTGGCACAAGATCGTGTAGTTCGTTTGCTAAAGCTTTTCTAATGTCAAGTATCATTTCCTTAGACCATGAGATTGTGCAACTCCCGGATACCGTAGGAGTGCTTTACGTGTGCCAAACGTCACAACGTAACTGGGTGGCTATAAAGGTACACTACAGGTATCTCCAAAAGTGTCTGTTGGGTTGGCACGAATCGAGACTGGGATTTGTCACTCCGTGTAGACGGAGAGGTATCTCTGGGCCCACTCGGTAGGACATCATCATAATGTGCACAATGTGACCAAGGATTTGATCACGGGATGATGTGTTACGGAACGAGTAAAGAGACTTGCCGGTAACGAGATTGAACAAGGTATCGGGATACCGATGATCGAATCTCGGGCAAGTACTATACCGCTAGACAAAGGGAATTGAATACGGGATTGATTGAATCTTCGACATCGTGGTTCATCCGATGAGATCATCGTGGAACATGTGGGAGCCAACATGGGTATCCAGATCCCGCTATTGGTTATTGGCTGGAGAGTTGTGTCGGTCATGTCTGCATGGTTCCCGAACCCGTAGGGTCTACACACTTAAGGTTCGATGACGCTAGGGTTATTAGGAAGACTTGTATGTGATTACCGAATGTTGTTCGGAGTCCCGGATGAGATCCCGGACGTCACGAGGAGTTCCAGAATGGCCCGGAGGTAAAGATTTATATATGGAAAGTTGTTGTTCGGGTTCCGGGAAAAGTTCGGTTTTTTCCGGTATTGTACCGGGAAGCTTCCGGAAGGTTCCGGAGGATTCCAGAGGGGTCCGGAGGTCCGGAAAATGTTCCACCACGTCCAATACAGCAGCATGGGCTGTAGGGGGCGCCCTAACCTTAATGGGCCAAGGGCACCAGCCCCCCCCCCAAGGCCCATGCGCATGGGAGAGGGGAAACCCTAAGGGGGAGGGCCTCCACTTGACTTGGGAGGCACTCCTCCCCCCTTGGCCGCCCCCCAACCCTAGATGGGATCTAGGGGGGCCAGCCCCCTCTCTCCCCACCTATAAATAGTGGAGGGGTGGGAGGGCAGCCACACCCTCGAACCTGGCGCAGCCCCTCCCCTCCAATACCTCTCCTCCTCCGCGTGAGCTTGGCGAAGCCCTGACGGAGAACTGCCACTCCATCACCACCACGCCGTTGTGCTGCTGTTGGACTCTCTTCCTCAACCTCTCCCTCCTCCTTGCTGGATCAAGGCATGGGAGACGTCTCCGTTCTGTACGTGTGTTGAATGCGGAGGTGCCGTCCGTTCGGCGCTAGGATCATCGGTGATTTGGATCACGACGAGTACGACTCTAGCAACCCCGTTCACTTGAATGCTTCCTCTTAGTGATCTACAAGGGTATGTAGATGCACTCTCCTTCCCCTCGTTGCTAGATTACTTCATAGATTGATCTTGGTGATGCGTAGAAAATTTTAAATTTCTGCTACGATCCCCAACAAATGATTCACCATACGTGCATGCTACGGGAATCACAAACTTCAACACAAGCATTTCTCAAATTCACAACTACTCAACTAGCATGACTCTAATATCACCATCTCCATATCTCAAAACAATTATCAAGTATCAAACTTCTCATAGTATTCAACACACTCATAAGAGAATTTTATTATTAATCTTGTATACCTAGCATATAAGGATTATTTAAGCAAATTACCATGCATTTAAGACTCTCAAATAATCTAAGTGAAGCATGAGAGATCAATAGTTTCTATAAAACAAATCCACCACCGTGCTCTAAAAGATATAAGTGAAAAGCACTAGAGCAAAACTATATAACTCAAAAGATATAAGTGAAGCACATAGAGTATTCTAATAATTTCCGAATCATGTGTGTCTCTCTCAAAAGGTGTGTACAGCAAGGATGATTGTGGTAAACTAAAAAATAAATACTAAAATCATACAAGACGCTCCAAACAAAACATATATCATGTGGTGAATAAAAATATAGCTCCAAGTAAAGTTACCGATAGAAGTAGAAGAAAGAGGGGATGCCTTCCGGGGCATCCCCAAGCTTTGGCTTTTAGGTGTCCTTAGATTATCTTGGGGGTGCCATGGGCATCCCCAAGCTTAGGCTCTTGCCACGCCTTGTTCCATAATCCATCAAATCTTTACCCAAAACTTGAAAACTTCACAACACAAAACTTAAAGAAGAAAATCTCGTGAGCTCCGTTAGCGAAAGAAAACAAAAGACCACTTCAAGTGACTGTAATGAACTCATTATTTATTTATATTGGTGTTAAACCTACTGTATTCCAATTTCTCTATGGTTTATAAACTATTTTACTAGCCATAGATTCATCAAAATAAGCAAACAACACACGAAAAACAGAATATGTCAAAAACAGAACAGTCTGTAGTAATCTGTAGCTAGCGCAAGATCTGGAACCCCAAAAATTCTAAAATAAATTGCTGGACGTGAGGAATTTATCTATTAATCATCTGAAAAAATAATTAATTAAATATCACTTTCCAAATAAAAATGGCAGCAATTCTCGTGAGCGCTAAAGTTTCTGTTTTTTACAACAGGATTAACAAGACTTTCCCCAAGTCTTTCTAACGGTTCTACTTGGCACAAACACTAATTAAACACAACCAAAACAGAGGCTAGATAAATTATTTATTACTAAACAGGGGCGAAAAGCAAGGAATAAAAAATAAAATTGGGTTGCCTCCCAACAAGCGCTATCGTTTAACGCCCCTAACTAGGCATAAAAAGCAAGGATAGATCTAGGTATTGCCATTTTTGGTAGACAATCCATAAGTGTCTCTCATAATAGATTCATAAGGTAATTTAATTTTATTTCTAGGAAAGTGTTCCATGCCTTTCCTTAACGGAAATTGGAATCTAATATTTCCTTCCTTTATATCAATAATTGCACCAATCGTTCTAAGGAAAGGTCTACCAAGAATAATAGGACATGAAGGATTGCAATCTATATCAAGAACGATAAAATCTACAGGCACATAATTCCTATTTGCAAAAATAAGAACATCATTAATTCTTCCCATAGGTTTCTTAATAGTGGAATCCGCAAGGTGCAAGTTTAGAGAGCAATCATCAAAATCACGGAAACCTAACAAATCACACAAAGTCTTTGGAATCGTGGAAACACTAGCACCCAAATCACACAAAGCATAGCATTCATGATCTTTAATTTTAATTTTAATAGTTGGTTCCCACTCATCATAAAGTTTTCTAGGGATAGAAACTTCTAACTCAAGTTTTTCTTCATAAGATTGCATCAAAGCATCAACGATATGTTTGGTAAAGGCTTTATTTTGACTATAAGCATGAGAAGAATTTAGCATGAATTGCAACAAGGAAATACAATCTATCAAGGAGCAATTATCATAATTAAATTCCTTGAAATCCAAAATAGTGGGTTCATCGATATTTAAAGTTTTGATCTCTTCAATCCTACTTTAAACAATTTTAGCATCAAGATCTAAAGACTCCGAATTTTTGGAACGCCTTCTAGGTAAAGGTGGACCATATTCAGTCCCATCATTATCAAGATTCATATTGCAAAACAAAGATTTAATAGGGGACACATCAATAACTTTTAGATCTTCATCTTTATTATCATGGAAACTAGAAGAACACACTCTTATGAAGGAATCTTTCTTAGCACGCATCCTAGCGGTTCTTTCTTTGCACTCATCAATGGAAATTCTCATGGCTTTGAGAGACTCGTTGATATCATGCTTAGGTGGAATAGATCTAAGTTTCAAAGAATCAACATCAAGCGAAATTCTATCACCGTTCCTAGCCAACTCATCAATCTTAAGCAATTTTTATTCAATCAAAGCATTGAAATTCTTTTGCGAAGTAATAAATTCTATAATATTAGATTCAAAATTAGAGGGCATCTTATTATAATTTCCATAAGAATTGTTGTAGGAATTACCATAATTATTAGAGGAATTACTAGGATAAGGCCTAGGATTAAAGTTTCCTCTATACGTGTTGTTACCAAAATTATTCCTACCACCAAAATTCACATCCAAAGGTTATTATTATTCTCAACCAAAGTAGACAAAGGCATATCATTAGGATCACAAGAAACACTTTTATTAGCAAATAATTTCATAAGTTCATCCATCTTTCCACTCAAAACATTAATTTATTCTATCGCATGCACTTTCTTATTAGTAGATCTTTCAGTGTGCCATTGATAATAATTAACCATAATATTATCTAGGAGTTTAGTAGCTTCTCCTAAAGTGATTTCCATAGAAGTGCCTCCCGCGGCCGAATCTAAAAGATTTCTAGAAGCAAAATTCAATCCGGCATAAAATTTTTGTATAATCATCCACAATTTCAAACCATGTGTTGGGCAATTACGTATCATTAATTTCATCCTCTCCCAAGCTTGTGCAACATGTTCATGATCAAGTTACTTAAAATTCATAATATTGTTTCTAAGAGAGATGATCTTAGCGGGAGGAAAATACTTAGAGATAAAAGCATCTTTGCACTTATTCCACGAATCAATACTGTTTTTAGGCAAAGACGAAAACCAAGCTTTAGCACGATCTCTAAGCGAAAAAGGAAATAACTTCAATTTAACAATATCATTGTCTACATCTTTCTTCTTGTGCATATCACACAAATCAATGAAGCTATTTAGATAGGTAGTGGCATCTTCACTAGGAAGGCCGGAAAACGAATCTTTCATGACAAGATTCAGCAAGGCAGCATTAATTTCACAAGATTCAACATCGGTAAGAGGAGCAATCGGAGTGCTAATAAAATCATTGTTGTTGGTATTGGTAAAGTCACACAATTTAGTATTATCTTGAGCCATCATGACAAGCAAGCAATCCAACACACAAGCAAACAAGGAACGGGCAAATAAAACGACAAATAGAGAAAGAGAGGGAGGATAGAGAAAGAGAGGGCAAATAAAACGGCAAGGGTGAAGTGGGGGAGAGGAAAATGAGAGGCAAATGGCAAATAATGTAATGCGGGAGATAAGGGTTTGTGATGGGTACTTGGTATATTGACTTTTGCATAGACCTCCCCGACAACGGCGCCAAAAATGGCTCGTTGTCGGGAGTCAAATCTTGACTTGCGCGAACCTCCCCGGCAACGGCGCCAGAAATCCTTCTTGCTACCTCTTGAGCACTTGCGTTGGTTTTCCCTTGAAGAGGAAAGGGTGGTGCAGCAAAGTAGCGTAAGTATTTCCCTCAGTTTTTGAGAACCAAGGTATCAATCCAGTAGAAGGCTACGCGCGAGTCCCTCGTACCTACACAAAACAAACAAATCCTCGCAACCAACGCGATAAGGGGTTGTCAATCCCTACGCGGTCACTTACGAGAGTGAGATCTGATAGATATGATAAGATAATATTTTTGGTGTTTTTATGATAAAGATGCAAAGTAAAATAAAAGCAATGAAAATAACTAAGTATTGGAAGATTAATATGATGAAGATAGACCCGGGGGCAATAGGTTTCACTAGTGGCTTCTCTCAAGAGCATAAGTATTTTACGGTGGGTGAACGAATTACTGTTGAGCAATTGATAGAATTGAGCATAGTTATGAGAATATCTAGGTATGATCATGTATATAGGCATCACGTCCAAGACAAGTAGACCGACTCCTGCCTGCATCTACTACTATTACTCCACACATCGACCGCTATCCAGCATGCATCTAGAGTATTAAGTTCATAAGAACAGAGTAACGCCTTAAGCAAGATGACATGATGTAGATGGATAAATTCATGCAATATGATAAAAACCCCATTTTGTTATCCTCGATGGCAAAAATACAATACGTGCCTTGCTGCCCCTACCGTCACTTGGAAAGGACACCGCAAGATTGAACCCAAAGCTAATCACTTCTCCCGTTGCAAGAAAGATCAATCTAGTAGGCCAAACCAAACTGATAATTCGAAGAGACTTGCAAAGATAACCAATCATACATAAAAGAATTCAGAGAAGATTCAAATATTGTTCATAGATAAACTTGATCATAAACCCACAATTCATCGGTCTCAACAAACACACCATAAAAGAAGATTACATCGAATAGATCTCCACAAGGGAGGGGGAGAAATTTGTATTGAGATCCAAAAAGAGAGAAGAAGCCATCTAGCTAATAATTATGGACCCGAAGATCTGAGGTAAGCTACTCACACGTCATCGAAGAGGCTATGGTGTTGATGTAGAAGCCCTCTGTGATTGATGCCCCCTCTGGCGGAGCTCCGAAACAGGCCCCAAGATGGTATCTCGTGGATACAGAAAGTTACGGCGGTGAAATTAGGGTTTTGGCTCCGTATCTAATCGTTTGAGGGTACGTAGGTATATATAGGAGGAAGAAGTACGTCGATGGAGCAATAGGGGGCCCACGAGGGTGGAGGGTGCGCCTGGGGGGTAGGCGTGCCCCCTACCTCGTGGCCTCCCTGTTGGTTGCTTGACGTAGGGTCCAAGTCTCCTTGATCATGTTCGGTGAGAAAATCACGTTCCCGAAGGTTTCATTCCGTTTGGACTCCGTTTGATATTCCTTTTCTTCGAAACCCTAAAATAGGCAAAAAAAATAGCAATTCTGGGCTGGGCCTCTGGTTAATAGGTTAGTCCCAAAAATAATATAAAAGTGTATAATAAAGCCCAATAATGTCCAAAACAGTAGATAATATAGCATGGAGCAATCAAAAATTATAGATATGTTGGAGACGTATCATTGCTATATCACTTAATTTAGTAAGATGTACCACAACAGTATCAGATTCATAGCCATAAAAAGGATCAGATTCAACCAAAGTAATTAACTCAGGGTCGACAGAGAAATCATAATCCTTATCGTTAATAAAGATAGGTGAAGTAGCAAAAGTAGGGTCATATTTCATTCTAGCATTCAAATATGTTTCTTTAAGCTTAGCTAATAATTTCTTAAGATTAGATCTAACATTGCAAGCTAAGAAGTCCCTAGCAGTTTCTTCATCCATTACATAACCCTCAGGAACAACAAGCAATTCATATCTAGGGGGAGAATCTTCATCATCACTTTCATCAATATCATCAGTTTCAATAATTTCATTCTCTCTAAGCCTAGCAAGTTGTTCATCAAGAAATTCACCTAGTGGCACAGTATTATCAAGCATAGAAGTAGTTTCATCATAAGTATCATGCAAAGCAGAAGTGGTATCATCAATAACATGCGACATATCAGAATGAATAGCAGGAGTAGGTGTCGCAAGTTTACTCAAAACAGAAGGTGAATCAAGTGCATAGCTAGATGGAAGTTCCTTACCTCCCCTCGTAGTTGAGGGAAAAATCTTGGTTATTTTATCTTTCAAGTTCTTCATAGTGATCAGCAGATATAAATCCCAGGTGACTCAAAGAATAGAGCTATGCTCCCCGGCAACAGCACTCGAAAATACTCTTGATAACACGTAAGTATAGGGGATCGCAACAGTTTTCGAGGGTAGAGTATTCAACCCAAATTTATTTATTCGACACAAGGGGAGCCAAAGAATATTCTCAAGTATTAGCAGCTGAGTTGTCAATTCAACCACACCTGGAAACTTAATATCTGCAGCAAAGTATTTAGTAGCAAAGTAATATGATAGTAGCAGTGACGGTAGCAAAAGTAATAGTTTTGGTTTTATAGTGATTGTAACAATAGCAACAGAAAAGTAAATAAGCGAAGAACAATATGTGAAAAGCTCGTAGGCATTGGATCAGTGATGGATAATTATGTCGGATGCGATTCCTCATGCAATAGTTATAACATAGGGTGACACAGAACTAGCTTCAGTTCATCAATGTAACGTAGGCATGTATTCTGAATATAGTCATACGTGCTTATGGAAAAGAACTTGCATGACATCTTTTGTCCTACCCTCCCATGGCAGCGGGATTCTATTGAAAACTAAGGGATATTAAGGCCTCCTTTTAATAGAGTACCTGGCCAAAGCATTAACACATAGTGAATACATGAACTCCTCAAACTACGGTGAAAGTGCAACTATCCCTAGGTGGTTTTGGTAATTCCTAACAACATATAGATCATTGAGCTAATGCTACTTGAAGATAAATATTTCAGGGAAAGCTCAATGATTGACATGGCATGAATTAGAAAGTGGACACCTCAAAATGCTAAGGACAAAAGATTGGCTCAAGCTCAAAGCACAAGACTCTACATTTTACTTTTAGTGATCCAATATCACATTGAGTCCATAGGAAAGGCCAATACTATTAAAAAGGGGTGAGGTGTTGCTTAATGAGTTGCTTGCTCAAAATGCTTAGTGATATGCTCCAAAAACTCTCAACTACTTTCTCATATCCACATATGTCCCAAACCAAAAGTCAAACTCGGCCCCACCAAAATCTTCTATCCGGCGCCACCGAGTTCACTTGACATAGCTACTGCCAGAAACCCTAGTCACTTCGGTCTCACCGAGATGGGATTGCAAACTCTTTGTTTCCCTTCGTAACGTTTCGTTCCAATCGAGATGAGCGATCGGTCCCATCAAGATTGCAATGCAAACTCTCTGTTTTCCCTTCGTAACGTTTCGGTCTAACCGAGATGAGCGAATCGGTCCCACTGAGTTTGCCTGACCAACTCTCTGTTTGTCTATTACCAAAATCGGTCCCACCGAGTTTGTGTAATCGGTCTCACCGAGTTTGTATAATCGGCCTCACCGAGTTTGTGTAATCGGTCTCACCGAGATTACATTATGCCCTAACCCTAATGGAATCAGTCCCACCGAAAATCCTAACGTTCACATTTTGAACTAAATCGGTCTGACCGAGTTATATGATTCGGTCCCACCGAGTTTGGTGATTTATGTGTAACGGTTAGATTTTGTGTGGAGGCTATATATACCCCTTCACCCACTCTTCATTCATGGAGAGAGCCATCCGAATATGCCTACACTTCCAACATACATTTTCTGAGAGAGAACCACTTACACTTGTGTTGAGGTCAAGATATTCCAATCCAACCACATAAATCTTGATCTCTAGCCTTTCTCAAGTGGCTTTCCACTCAAATCATCTTTCTACCAAATCAAATCCTATGAGAGAGAGTTGAGTGTTGAGGAGACTATCATTTGAAGCACAAGAGCAAGGAGTTCATCATCAACACACCATCTATTACCTTTTGGAGAGTGGTGTCTCCTAGATTGGTTAGGTGTCACTTGGGAGCCTCCGTCAAGATTGTGGAGTTGAACCAAGGAGTTTGTACGGGCAAGGAGATCGCCTACTTCGTGAAGATCTACCCTAGCGAGGCAAGTCCTTCATGGGCGATGGCCATGGTGGGATAGACAAGGTTGCTTCTTCGTGGACCCTTCGTGGATGGAGCCCTCCGTGGACTCGCGCAACCGTTACCTTCGTGGGTTGAAGTCTCCATCAACATGGATGTACGATAGCACCACCTATCGGAACCACGCCAAACATCTCCGTGTCTACATTGCGTTTGCTCCCTCCAAACTCCTCCCTTTACCTTCATATGCAATTGTTTTACATTCCGCTGCTATACTCTTAGAATTGCATGTGTAGGTTGATTATTGTTTGTGCTAAGTTGCTAAAATCTGCCAAGACTTAAAATTGGGAAAATGCTAGATTTTTATTTGGTCAAGTAGTCTAATCACCTCCCTCTAGACATACTTTCGATCCTACATACGGTCATCACCGGTAAGTATCCCGATTATTGTCACTCGGGGGTAACGGATCATAACACATAATAGATGACTATAGACTTGCAAAATAGAATCAAGAACTCACATATATTTATGAAAACATAATAGGTTCAGATCTGAAATCATGGCACTCGGGCCATAGTGACAAGCATTAAGCATAGCAAAGTCATAGCAATATCAATCTCAGAACATTGTGGATACTAGGGATCAAACCCTAACAAAACTAACTCGATTACATGATAAATCTCATCCAACCCATCACCGTTCAACAAGCCTACGATGAAATTACTCACGCACGGCGGTGAGCATCATGAAAATGATGATGGAGGAAGGTGATGATGACGATGGCGACGGATTCCCCTTTCCGGAGCCCCGAACGGACTCCAGACCAGCCCTCTCAAGAGAGATTAGGGCTTGGTGGCGGCTTCGTATCGTAAAACGCGATGAATCCTTCTCTCTTATTTTTTTCTCCCCGAACACGAATATATAGAGTTGGAGTTGAGGCCGGAGGAGCACTAGGGGGCCCACGAGGCAGGGGGCACGTCCAGGGGGTAGGCGCGCCTCCACCCTTGTGGACAGGGTGTGGGCCCCCTGGCCTTGATTCTTTCGCCAATATTTTTTATATATTTAAAAAATAATCTCCGTTGATTTTCAGGTCATTCCAAGAACTTTTATTTCTGCACAAAAATAACACCATGGCAATTCTGCTGAAAACAACGTCAGTCCGGGTTAGTTTCATTCAAATCATGCAAGTTAGAGTCCAAAAACAAGGACAAAAGTGTTTGAAAAAGAAGATACGATGAAGACGTATCAGGCGGCTACTAGAGGGGATGTGGGGAACGCGCGTGCTGAAATGTCCCTCATGCCAACCGCTTTTGCAGGATACAGGGCACCAACGGGGCAGGGGAAACTTGGGTTTTCGTGGGTGGGGAGGGGGGATTTACCGCGCCCCTAAATTTTTTTTAAGTGTCAGACACGTTTAAGGTTTTTGTTTGGGTCATTTTTCGTCTAAAAGTATAAACTGATGGTTATTTTGCGGTTGGGGTGATTTAGGGGTATGCTAGAGACGGTCATAGGCGCCGGGTCCAGCCGCGTTATACACGGTATACATGCAATAGAGATTGTCTCTAGATTTATTTTCACAGTGGGGGAGAAAAAAATACTGGTATGTCCGATGTCAAAGGAACGGTGCGGAACACGGATGGGAGCGTAGACAGTTGGGGACAGACCCAGAGGTAAAGAGCAAACTTAACCGCCGCCGCCGTCTCTCCCCCCTTCCCCGCGCGCCTGAGACGGTGGCCACCGTGATACGTTCTAGGGTTCAGCTCGCCGGCGATGTCGATGCCGTTACCGGGGCGGACGCTCGTCGACCTCGACGGCGACGCGCTGGCCCACTGCGCGCGCCACCTCGGCGCCCGCGACGTCGCCAGCCTTGCTATGGCCTGCCGCCCGTTGCGCGCCGCCGCCTACTGCGACGCCGTATGGTACCACCTTTACAGGTCTCTTCCTTCACCCACTTTCCTCTTTCCTCTCGCTCTCGTCCGATTCGGGAATTCAGATTTAGGCGTCAGTACACTCAGCTGTATAGGGCAATTTGTACAGGCCCAATAGGTTTGCCCCCTTTTGGTGATTGCACGGTGTAGACGTGTGCTGTTGATTGGGACCTTTGTGCCCGGAGTTTACAAATGATCGGTTTCCTGTTATGATTGGGATACGAAGCTTTTGTGTGGCTAACAAATTGGGGAAAATTGATTTGCAGCCATATTTGGTGCCGCGGCGACGGTTGTGACTGGAAAATTATGAACCCTCTACTATGATTTTCTTGTTTGAGCAAATAGAGTTAAGCTTGTGAGAACATCTGGTTTGGGTGTCAGCTAGGCTGAGGAAGCCTCGATTGAACGGTACATCAATTATTGGGATGGACTGAAAGGGAGGAGATCCTGTCATTTTTCAGATTGACTTTCAAGTGTCATCTTCATTGCTGTATATGATTGGTTGACATTGGATAGGTAAACTTGATCATAAAACTGTCAGAGGGTCCGTGGGTCCACAGTTTGGTGGCACTTTATTAGTTATCTTGGTTGTTAGGATTGCAAGCTGCAGACTTATCAATCGTCTGATTTGTATCTCTCCAGCAAAGTAGAATATTTGAAATATGGAGCAACAGTGTTGGTGTTTATGGTATACTCCCTATGCGTCGTAACAATAGTGTTTTTTGGACATTGACACAGTTTTCAAGGCGTTTTTTGGATAACTTGATGTTGAATTTAAAAATGTTGTTTCACAAAAAAAGAGAGCGGTTTGTACATTAAGAGTGAGCTCAAGTTTAGGGTTTCAGGTACTATCATACATTATGAACGTCTATCTATTACATGTTGAAGATATCAATTTGATGTTGTCGGTGCTAGTTATTTTTCATTCTAGAGTCAAACCTAGAAATATTGGACTCATACAATTCAAAATGACTTATATTCTGACTCTGTTGGACTAACTTTTTTAAGGAAAAGTAGTTTTTGGTAGTTTAATTGGATAAAGCTATTATGTAGGTGGAGGAATTGTCACTGTCTACACAATATGAACTTTATCTAATAAGGTGCATGCAATTTGAAAGTGACAGGCAGCGAATGTTTCTTTTACGTTGATGCCACTACAAATGCTTGATGGTCGTTTGTTCGCTTTTATGCTTTGCATCAAGTTTTACAGTTTCTACGAGTTGATCAATGTCGTGTAATCCTTTTCTGAACTCACATAACTGTATCTAATGTTTGAGTCTATGCTATATAGTATTTTCAGACTTTGGAAACTACACATGTATCTGACTGCCCACTTATTTATCGCATCATGACCATTTGAACGCTTAGGGGGCAATGGCCGTTTCAACAAGTGCCTCGTGGAGCTTTGGGGATTAGAGAACTATACATTCGGAGGCACACTGAAGTACATCAAATGAAATTTGATGATCCCTTATCATCTATTTATTATCTAGATCCCACGGAGCCGACACCAAGCCATCTAATGCTTGATAGGAATGGTGTTTGGTTCTCTCAAGTGAGTGAAATGCAACAGTATTATGTGTTTTTAATATAGCAGATTTGCTCTTCTGCTTAAGTAATGCAGGTTGTTACAGTATCAAAAGCTTATTTGTGCTAAGCAACATATGCCGTGCAATTTCCTCTGTGCAGGGGCCAGTAGTCAAAAGATTGAGGCTTGGTCTGGACATGGAATTAGTGGAAACCTACAGGACCCATAGCGCGAGGATCACTTGTATGAGGTAACCATAAAGCAAATAACCATTGCTCTTTAGACATTTGTAGATCTTGTTACTTTTTAGTCAGCTTATCTGATGTTCAAGGTTTTTTTTTTGGGGGTCAGTTTCATGTACTCAACCCTGTGGGGAATCAAGGGGTGAACATTGAATCCTTTTTTTTTTCTATTCCTATAATAATATCAAAGATAGTACATTTCTGTGCTACTACCTCCGTCACGGTTTAGAAGGCGCGCTTAGAAATTCTCTGGGACCTAGGTGGTTATCTATTGGTTGTGAGATGGGCTAAAAAATATCATTCACACTACGCATGCATATAGAAATAGTATATCGGAGTAATAATTAGCTACTAAAAATAAATGCAATGCGCCCTAAACCTTGGCTATTATGGAAATGCACGTAAATTTAACTGTGCCTTCTAAACTGTGACGGAGGGAGTAACAGATGTTAGGATTTAAGATCCATCCCCACTTTATGTCTTGGACATGACTCTTGAATCCCCGCATAAAGAAAATTTCTGAATTTAGTAGGATGTTATGACTAACATGTTATTTGGAACAAAATGACCTCATCTGACTTTAGTTGTATTAGTCTTGCTTTATATCTTTGCTTCCATTTGTTAGAAAAATAGGCAACTTCATTCAGTCTCAGTACATTGGTTATATCTTCAGATTTTGTAGATTTGTTTTTACTTCATTCTCATCTTGGGTTCAAGTCTCGACTTCTGCAATTTAAATAAATAAATTGCTTTGCTTTCTTTCTGCCCATGCCACATGTGAGAGGGATTTTGAAGTATATATGGATTGCCCAACCTTCTCCATCAGTTTGTACTTTTGGTTCTAATGGTTGGTGCATGAAACTATATAATGCCCATTCACTGAACATCTTATGTTTGGTATAGTAGGATGTTATGACTGACATGTTACTTGGAACCAAATGACATTATCTGACTTTTATATATTATTTTTCTTCATTTTTTCTTTCATTTGTTAGACAAATAGGCAACTTCACTTCAGTCAGTACCTTGGTTATATCTTTGGACTTTGTAGATTTGTTTGTGTTACGTCTTGGTGACAATGTCATTTTTTTACTTCATTATCGTCTTGTTACAGTATCATTTCTTTCACTTAATTTTCTTCTTTCCTAGCAGAGAGGAATTGTTGCAAATCATTTTCATGATTACTAGCTGGTTTATGTTTGGGATACAGTATCCTCATTTCACAATTTAAACTTTTATTGTTTCACAGTTCTATCTGTGATTGGCTTTCCACTAATGCCCCTATTTTGCACAGTATAAAAATTACTGTGCCTGCTGAAAGTCGCAGAGATAGGAATGTCTTATTATGTTCATTTTGCAGATTGTTCCCACTAATCGACACCCCATTGTATCGAAGTGATGCACATAGAAATGAAATGGCATTAGTCACTTCAAGCACAGATAGAACAGTCCGTCTTTGCTGGAAGGTACCTCATTTCTACGTTACATTACCCTGTTGATACAACATGTACTCCCTCTAAAGAAACATAAGAGCGGTTAGATCACTAAAGCAGTGATCTAAATGCTCTTATATTTCTTTACAGAGGGAGTACGTCCTTTTTTTGTGAGGATACAACATGACCATTCATGATGACATCACTGACTTTGTACATGAGTGCAGAGGTACTTGAAACAGGAATAATAATAAAAAACAAACTAATTGCTACTCCCTCCATTCACAATTATAAGGTGTTCTAACATTTTTCTGATTCGGATGTATATGGATGCATTTTAGTGTCCCTGTTCACCCATTTCAGTCCATATGTAGTCCATATTGAGATATCCAAAACGTCTTATAATTGTGAACGGAGGGAGTATTACTTATGGTCATTGAATGACTGTAAAATATAGTTATTAAAATGATAGAAACTCTTGAAAAGAAATTTTAGCTGTTAGATGGACATCGGTTCCTCTTTGTCTCAATTCAAATATGAAAATAATAATACGTGGCTACGTGCTAACTTTTCTCTTCTGCAATTGCTTTCGTTCCTTGTTTTGTGCTTGTGGTATCTATTCATGACATTGTGAAGCGGCCACTGTATACCCTGACCTGCCGTTTAACTTTATGCCAACCTCACTAACTACTAACAAAGGTATGCGGCAGTACCCCTTGCTCTGCCTTGTCTGCCCCTCCGTGTGCTTACATGTTAGATTCCATGGACTAGTTGCCGGTGAGAAAGTGGTACTCAAGCATGGTAACCAGGAGACCTAGTTAAGTGGGGTGAGGATGGAGAAGAAAATTCTGGTTAAGAGGGGTGCCGCTTATGTAATACTGGCTGCTAGAGACAAGGCCGGATCTAGCCTGCTGTAAACTAACAAGAGATAAAGTAGATCTAATCTTCTTAAACTCATACGGAAGGATATACATAGTGCGAATCTGATATTCTAGGGACTGGAACCCTTATGCAGTGGCCTTCATTCCTTGTCCAGCCTGGCTGACTGCATGTATGGGATTTTCGACATGAAATTACACATGAGCCTCCAACATGCTGATGTGCCGTACATCCTAGCGTGTCCTTCCTTCCCAAGTTCAGCCTCTTCCTGGTCACGAGGTATATAAATAGGAATATTTGGATATATGCCCTTTTGAAGTGCCCAGTTGGAAATGCCAACACACAGTTTCTGCTTCGATATGTGTCTCTGTAGAGTTGTAATGTAAACAGAAATACGACATTCGTCCAAATTTACCTCAAATTGGACATTTATGTCCCTGCGGATCCTCTTTCTTCTTCTCAGTCATCCTCTTCATGTTCCTCTTCCCTTGTGCAACATGGGCTTTCTTGTCCCGCCTCAACCTCCATACTCGGGGCCTGACCTCTGTCAGTGCATTACACATGGCCATAGGGCTCATCGTTGCCACACACGTCATGTGGCTGAGTACATATTTGTTGAGATTAGCCCCGACCCAAAGAGCAGGGGGGCGGAGAGATGGCGTCGTGCTCCACACAACTTGCAGAGACAGCAAGGTGAGCTGGAGAGAAGGTGCCGCAGCAGGAAGGTGGTGAGGAGGTAGGAGACACAGGCACTTTTATCCAATACTAGTGAAATTCTTCGGTCAAGGACATGCTTATAAATATGGCAACTCTGCAGTGGCATTTCATGAAGTTGAAACCTTGCAGTGTCATTAGAAAATCTGGGCAATTTTACAGTCATGCATCTAAATTATCTTTGTAAATAATGTGATGGTTAGCTAACATCTTCAGTCACAATAACACATCGCGGTGGGGTATGGTTTTGAAAGGCTATATACCTAACTCCTTGAGAAGCTAGTGCTAAGCGTGATTTTATAACCTTTTTATGTAGGGCCAATCACGCTGTTACAAGGGCCATTCAGGACCTGTTACTGCTCTGGCTGACAAATTGCTTGATGACGGTGAATGCAAAATACTCGCAACTGGTGGTGAAGACTGCACCATTCGCCTTTGGTCTATGAATACAAGAGCAAAAAAACACCCTCTAATATCAACTTTGCATGGGCATGAAAAAACACTGTCACTTTTGTCTGTTGCTTGGTACGTACTGTCAAACCATCTGAATGGAGCTTATTCTACTATTAGTCGGCTATTTTTTGTGTGTGCAAGCGCACCATTTATCAAACTGGAAAGCATTTCGATGGCTTTTGTACAGTTGCAAGGTTCCTATACTTTCCAAGGTTTCTTAAATCATGATCCATCAGCACGATCATTGAGCTTCTTCTTTGCTCTTCAGGCATAAATCCTCCCTGCTGGTCAGCAGTTCCAAAGATACAAAGGTAATAGAACATCGAAGAAAACTTTATCTGAAATATTTCATTAATAGGAGTAATATTGTTTAACATATTCTGTGTGGTCCACAACTGAGCCATTTGATGCTCATGGTAAGCTCTATTGTTTGTATGTTGCTTTTCACGTTGTTATACTGCATCACAGGTGAAAGTGTGGGACACAATGGCACCTCCTTCCAGTGTCTCATCATCATGTGTTGGGGGTGCTCATCTTAACTCAAGTGGTCCACCGATTGCAATCAAATGCTACGAATCCCTTTGTTACATTGCTGCTGGATCCGAAGTGACAGCAATTGATTTGAGGACGATGAAGAAGGCTTCTGTTCTTGCACTTCGTAACCAAAGAATACTTTCTTGTGAGATGCTGCCCTCTGAATGGCTAATATGCACGGGCATAAAAGACAAGTAAGCTCACAATATCTGTACAATCAGTGCTTTCTTCATGCTTCTAGCTTCGACTGCGTTGCAAACCTTACCTATCTATCATTATTTGCTGGACAGGGCTCTTCTGTGGGATATTCGTAAGCCTCAAGAACTCAAGCACACAGTCGCAGAACTGCATTCAGATGGTCCTGTGACGTTGCTTCACTTGGATCCATACAAGGTAGTGATGGGCGCGCCATGGGATGGTCAGGTCCATGTCTGGGAAACCCGGACGGGCCACTTGGTGAACAGATTGAGTTGCGATGAGCCTGTTAAATCAGGAGGGAGAAGCACAGTGTCAGCCATGGCTGTGGACGGGTGTAGGATTGTCACTGCAGGGAGTAGTTCAACCAGAGGCAGCCTGTTACACTACCAAGACTTTCTGAGATCCTCAGTTCCTGTAGCTTTACCTGGCAAGGAAGTTTCCAAGTTCTGGGGATCTCAAGAATATGACGATGAAGACTAGCGTAACTTATTATTTTTCGAAACGGAGAAGACTAGCGTAAATTATCAACAAAAAGGTAGCATTGCATACAAGATGAGATTTTGAGAGCTCAGCCCTTATGCTAAGCTGGTGCACATCTGTCTCTTTGCAAATGGGCCTGCACCATGCCTGCGCAGTTTGCTTGTAAGGCTTCATCTGTAGCTACATACATATTGTTTTTCTCGAAAAAGCTACATATATAACATGAACCTTTCTGTAACTAGTGGTGACAGGATAATCATGTTGTTCTTCACCATAGAATTACAGTGGATTAGGTTGAGTTTCTCAAAAACGCGAGACCTAGTCCCCTCAGTATACCTCTGAAGGGCAGTTATAGTTGTACTGAACATATATGCAGAAGTCCAGTAGCACATGTGTTGTTTTCCTTCTTATTTCCCAATCTTTGCTGACAATCATATGATCATTGTTAGATTTTCTCATAGCGCAGGAATCATACCCCACAAGCAGAAGTTATTACCTATTTTGCACTTATGCAACATACAAGTTCAGATACAAGACATGCTGCAGTTTATCAGGGATTTAGTCTATCCCTGTTCTCAAGGAATGTATTAGATGTGGAGCAGTTCATTCCTTATCCTCTCTTGCACATGGAGCATAAATGATCTCCTGAGAAGTTTGATGGCCTCAGGTGTTGCGATCAAGCTGAATGTTTATTAGTTTCACAGATGGGAAAATGTTTTTCGAGAGAAGTCAATCAAACTGAAGAACTGTGGTGCATGATGTGAAGTTTGAGAAGACTATTATTTTCCTGTTTTGGCAAACTATTGCTGATGGGAAAGCTCAAAGCAGCAGTGCAAACTATCTGTTAATCACATCAAACATGTAAATCAAATAGTTTATTAGTCAAATTATGCGGCGTTAATCACATCAAATTTGTAAATTGAATAGTACAATGGTCAAATTATGGGGTAACCTGGAGATCGCCATTTTACCATATTGGACAGAAAATAGGCAGAAGACTTTTAACTTGGTCCGAGTCTAACACGAGGGCTTTGGCCTGTAACCTTCAGAGAATGGTCTGGCTTTTCGTATCCAATTCCATAAAAAAATGGTGCTCCAGTACTGATTTCTGGCTCGATTGTTTGTTCTTATACATGAAGGTAACCTAGGCTGAAGCCATGCTTCAGTGTGAATACTATCTGAATTCCAGCACAGTTACTGCTGTATTATATTCAGCTACAATGTCAAACATGGTCACTGGAGATAAGGGAGAACTAAGTTTAACCTGCAGTATGTTGAAGTCAGCAATGTCACAGTCCAAGTTGCCAATGCAAGGTGTTTACACGCTACAAATCCGGCGGCTCTATTGCTAAGGACAGAGGTGAGTCTCTATTATGATTATAATCATCTATCTTCTCCATGGAAAAAATCGTTGGTGTGACCAAATTGTCTTTGCTTTTTCTCGCGCCTACTGTAGGCAGTTGACATTTGAACTAGTAATCTTCTTATCTTTGTCATCATTTATATGTGACAAATCTAATTAGTTATGCAGTTGAACCAGTTGCGCTGGTACAACGTGCAATCTCGAAGTTGATTGGCATAAGAATGTCTTGGGTTTACTTCCTATGAGACTTTCCTAGGCTGTTAAGAAGAAGTATCATCTTAGATGTGGACAAGCTGTCATTTTTCTCATGCTTTCCATGTAGACTTGAGAAGAAACCATCTTTCCCATGGTTTAGTGATCTCTATTTTTTGGCTTTGCATATTAACTTGAATAAAGCAGAACTCTGTTCGACCTCTTCGTTTACCAGGAAATATTGCATGTCTCAGATCAGTTTTTTTTTCTGTAAGACTTTTTCCATATATTTTCTTGTAAAAGTAAAAGGAATAATTGTGAGAATTGCAGCCTCCTACCAGTATTTCACTAGAGAATGGTTTTGCTTTAGTATCTGCTCCTTGTTCGTGCTAATAGTGCATAGAATGGCAGTATCTGCTTGGAGGGTACTCTTTTGAGAATGGAGGCTGAGCTCAGCCTGAAGCTCAACATGGGGACAGAAAGTTACTTCGAATATTTTAGTTGAGCACTGCGAATATGCCTTTTTGTCACTGCCCCTTAAGCTTTAGGAAGTCAGTGTCAAGTAAGTGTGAAAAGGACTCATCCTTGTGTGCTGCAGAGACAAGTTGAACCGGGCCATTTCCTGGAAACCACCTAATACAGCCTTATCTTTTAGCTCATTTCCGCCTTTCTCGCTAATGATGATTACTTGTGCATTAAACCAGGCCTATCGAGTTAACCACCGACGTATCGTGGCCAGAAGACCAAAATATTGGGGTGTTGTCAGTGCCATAACAGAATAATCTATGTGAATTGGCATGCCGGGATGAATTCGGCAAACTTTGATATAATTTAGCGCATAGGAACTCAGGTCAGTAATTCAGAAGTCAGAATTATGAGCAGACACATCATGTTAACATGTGTCTGCTGTCATCTCTATGCTTTACCTAACATTTAACATACACTACATGTTATCTTCACAAAATTTTACTAGTTGATTATGCTCTTCTGGATCTTTCCTCAAGAAAATCCTGGCACCGATCCAGAAAAGTCAACAGAGGTTAACATTTCATCTTCGTTGTGAGTCATTGTGCTGCATTATTTGTCTGAACCCTTTGACAGAAGAATAGTGAGGGTCACGCAGTCCCCCGTTTAGGTTTACTTCGTTTTGATTGATCAACAGCTAGGTCAAACAATTGTCTGCTTTCATATGCTGTATAATGAACATTAGCAAGTAAGCTACTATCAGCATCACATCTTAACCAATTTGCTAACAACTCAGTTAATTACTTGCCCAGACCACTCTATGATATGTGCCACGACACACCGTTGTATTTAAATGAACTAGTATTAGCAGGTAATCTACATGTTTGTCTTTACCATACCAGCCATTTCAGTCTAGAGATGAAAAGCCAAGTGTTGTTATGTTACTTGTTTAGGTTAGGTGATTAGCTAAACAAATTGATCCAAGCTTGACTATGCTGGTTTCTTGCTGTTTCCCAAATGGAGATCATAATGTGCTGTCATTACACTCCAGAAATCAACAATGTGATGCACTGATGCTCAGCTGTTCAGATTTTGATCTCGACGTTTGCATTTTGTTAAGTGGAAATGTTATACAGCTGTTGCAGTTATTTTACCAGAGAACAACTAAGATTGATGACCGACTGGCCTTGACTGGTTTCGTTACCGATAACAACAAACCATGTCGATTAGTGCTAGGACTCAGTTGTGGTATGGCATATGCCAAAAACACATGGGTCTGAAGATTTACACATTGACAACATTGCCCATCATAATCACCTCTTTTAGCCGTTTGAAATTTAAAATAATACCCAAACTCTTAAGTTTCTATGCAGAAAGAGGAATATGTACCAACACTTTATATAATATATATTGATGCCATTTACAAGTTCTACTCTTTTGAAGGTTTCCTTTCCACATGAATTCCAACAACAATTGTTGTTCAAGTCTTGATCTTGGTCAAGTAAACGTAGTTATTCCGGGAAAAATCGCCATTAATCAATGTTCTAAATCTGACAATCAAGTCTTATTGGGATGTATGAGCTGTGACAATTGACTTCTCGCTGTACCATTATTAGTCCTCCTCAACTCTAGTCTTTGCTAAGACAGATCCATGATCTGACATTTCGATAACTTCTGACAAATTGTTGACCTCGAGTATTCTGATGCACAGACTGCAAGAAGATCCCAACAGATACTATTCCTTTTGTGTCCAAACTACACTAGAACCGCTCCCATAGGCCGCGCCCTTGATCCGGTCCATGTGCCAGACCTCTGACTTGCAAAAGATAGATCATCTCCCCTTCTGACTTTGCAAATTCTCATCTCATGCATGACCCAGTAACCCACGAAAAATGCTAGCACCAGCAGCATTTGACAGCTACCGAGAATCAATCGTCGGTAACGCGAGTTTGATTTCCCAATCGCAACGCCACAAAAAACAATAAGGGTGGGTGGAAATTTTTCAGAGACCGGCGAAGAAGAGGATGATGACGATGATGCAGTAGATAGCATTGCCTTCCAAGCATCAAACACCTAGAGGAAGCAAGAGCCAGAACCCCCTTGTTTTCTTCCAATTTGATATAAATTTGCTTAAATATAATGTGCCAAAGGAGTCATGCCATGGGTCTTTCCTTACGAAAAATGTGCTGGAAATATCAATCACGCATGATCCAAGCCCTAGGGTCCAAAGTTTTGACCAGATCGTTGAAACGGCTTGGCCGCTGATCACATGATCGGATGCGTCGTCCAGCGAGGAACCTCATCGGTTTTCTTTGTATCTTAGCTGTATTCATTTGGGAAAGGATTAAAAAGCATATAGGAATTAGGTAGGAAGGACGCCTCCCCTGATGCTTCAGTTGACTAATTTGCTTGAGCTGCTGCGCCTGTCGACCCCAACCGCCATGTGCTTATCTTATTGGCCACCATTTCTTCTGCTCCTGTATATTTAAACCTGTTATCGTTAGAAACGGTGCTGTTTCTTTCATACATGACGCACCTCTGCGCATGTGTCTTCGGTGGTTCCTAATCTGACTAAAATCCCTGGGTATAGTCAAGGGAAGGCATCCCCGGTGTGTATATAGTCATGGTGTATATCTATATATTTTGCGGAGAGAAAGAAAAATCCACTACTATTTTTGTCGTGTTTTGAAGATGTTGCACGTCCTCAAGGAATATAGGAAGGGGCTATATTTGAAGTTTGTATCGTGTATTTGTGATGTAGTCATAGACGGAACAAATTTTAATTTTCTGTGACTCTTTGAACCACATTTTATGTCCAAACTTTCACTTTGAATAACACTTTATCAATTCAAATGGCCCTTCACAGGTCAATCTTATCTCGACACCTTTTTGCCGCACTACTCGCTTGGACAAATGGTCATATTTTCCTATGGATTAGGTATCGCATCCTCATCATTTGCCCCTGCCCCCCTCCCCGCTGCATTCTCTCTCTCTCTCTCTCTCTCTCTCTCTCTCTCTCTCTCTCTCTCTCTCTCCCTCCCTCCCTCTCTCTCTCTCGTCGACCCACCCAGTAGCTTCTTATCCTTGCATTGATGGTTTCGTGGCCTTGACGGTGGTGTTCCCAAGGTGAGCTCGCTAGGTTCAGTATGGTGGTTGTGCTCAGAGGTCTCCCTTGGGGTCCCGACATCAATTTCCTTCCAAGCTCTAGGATGAACATAGTCATCGGCCAACTGTGCGGCACCCTCCAATCCGGGGCGAGTGGCAGGTGGGTCCTTTTAGTGAGGCACTGTTTTGCGTGGCACTCAACTGATGGCGATGACATGTCTTCCCTTGGCGACTAGACTCCCTCTTGAGACAGACTCTTCCTTTTGTTTTCGGTTCTTTGATCATGGATCAGAGCTATTGCATTCAAGAAGAAAATAAAGTAATGGAAGTCGAGAAGATGCGTAATGGTAGTGAATAGAAATACAAATACATATTCTTCCAATTTTCTTGTTCTTGATTCGATTTGCTCGTATGAAGCAACAAGAAAAGAGACCACTCGAGGATCCAATATTTTATTCCATAAAGGAAGGATCCTGAAATCCTTGATTTACTTTCGAGTAATAATATGATAAAATCTTAATCAAGCCATTCAGCTAGCCTAAAAATAAAAACAACCCTTCAACTGAAGAGTTTACGAATTGTAAAATTTCTGCTCCCATGACTACAAGCTGTGCTCCATATTTCACTTGGTGTTTGCTTGGTAATATGTTGTTTTGTTGCTGCTTTGTCAGATCCTTTGTATCCTGTTGTTCATGTGTTGAGTGTTGTGTTGCACTGTTGGTTATTGAGGGCTTCATTATTTAAAGCTGGTCAAAATCGTTCTTTCTAAATAAAAAGAGCGTCTATGACATAATAACACATTGATCAACATTTTAACTTTTATGATTATTTGGACCACAGCTAACAACCAGAATCCCATTTTTAACCCAATTTTAGCTATTTAGGCAATCCGGGTAAGCGGGCCCCACTCATCAGAACGGCATGGTGCCTAGATTTGTGCATGTGGCTCTCTAGTATGCATCAAATATGGCACACATTATTGAATACCAATACAGTTTAAAAATACCGTAAAATGTTAAAAATATTGTTCAAAATATCATAAACAGACCGCACAAACAAGTTGACACCCAATGTGGTCGCTACTCACTTCGATGGAAGCCAGGGAGCGTTTGGTTATTGGGTCTACCCGATGAGAGATGGTAGCATGAGATATTTTCAACCGGTTTAGATGATGGTCATGTAATAGGATAGGCATGTAGCGCTCCTACCTTTTGCCAGCCGGTTGTGGCCTTTCTTTTACTGCTTAGCTCTTCGTGAGCCTTTTTTTTTGTATTTTTTGTTTGAGATTTGGAGACTTTTGTTGGACCTTTTGTTTATTAATAATATTGACCGTATGCATCGTTCCGATGCAGAGGCTGGGGCGATCCTCCCTTTTCGAAAAAAAACAAACAATTTGACACGCCACAACCTTACCTTTGTTCGCTCGATCGTCGGTGGGGTGTCAAGACGAGCGTAAACAATTGATAATTCAGGTAAAGGGGGCCTTTTTCTTAACCTCGCCGATCATGTATGAGGGTTCTTTTTATTCACCGTGGAATTTGCCTTCTTGTTCCTATATGGTGTGTATGGAATCCGGAACTGGGAATTTCGTTCCATGCCGTGTGCTGCTTTGTAGCGAGAATTATTGTGACCTTTTCATGCCAGCCGCACCGTACGAGTAGCTAGCTGCACGGCGGCACACGTGATACACGCTCCTCATTTCCGTCGATGCATATGCCGCCGGTGTCCTTGTCCCCACCGCGTCTTCGTGATGCCGAGTACCGTGTTGGAACTGAAACTCGTAGGAACACAGACGCACGAGCAAGCTACTTGAGGCCGATTTCTTTCTTAGCCTAACGATCGTGCCCTGCTCACGCAGGATCGGTCGCAAACCAACTACCAAAGCATGCATGCAGCGGTGGCAATCATGGCTTAGTTTCAACGGGGCCCCGCTCGGACCTCAACAAGTTGGCTAACGGTAGCAGAGTAATCTAATCCAGCGGCAAACTGAGCCTATCTCAGATGGCTATGGTTTTTAATTTGTGATGGAACCCGGTTCCAAAAAAATTTGTGATGGAACCAGTTTATCAGAGTCCAAGTCCTAAATTTGACATTGCTGTTTGCATTTTTGAATTTTTTTTACCCTTTTCGATGATGTTCGCTCAGTGAAGGAAGACGTTTCCGTCGACCACGGACGCGCATGTGGTGACTTTGTTAATCCTAACATGATGTGCCGACTCAGTTTCTCGGAAATCTCATAGAGATATGATGTGCGTGAGTATGCTCATAGGAATGAGTGTACATGCGTATCTATAAGCATTTGCATCTGTAACGTGTCAAAAAAAAATCCAATTTGATCCGTTGCATGGCCGATCCGATGGGAGGCCACATCGCATTCACGAGGCCTGGCTTAGACGACTTGCCTCTGATCGGATCGCGGCGTGGAGAACGTCACGCTCCATCGCAGGCACCGGAGGTCGAGCGACCGATCCACCGTATCCTCACATCTACAACTGGAGTAGTACTTAATCTTAGCAGACGAAGACTTCTTGGACTTGGCAGAGAACGGATCGCCATCGCATCCGGTCACACGCCGTACGCACGCCATTTTCTTTATGATCCCGCACATGTGATATGACCTCGCGTCGCGTCGCGTCGCATAAATTGGGATCGGTCGAGTACTACTACTGTGCATGTGCGCCGGCGACTCTACAGTACTCCGCACAAGCCCCTAGTACCATGTACTGCTCATACGCAACCAACGAATCAAAGCCGACTTCAAGTACGGTTACGTACTACAGTACTACTACCATCACAACAGATTGGGACGGAACAGGTAAATGTGCTGACCGGGTTGCACTTGTACTGTCGCCTTGTTGTTCCACGTTTTTACTTTTCACGGCCGAGTTCAATGACCGGCCCGAGTTCTCGCGGTTACTACGTTTGACCTGCTGCATGCACGTAAATCCTGAATCAATACTACGTGCGTGCGTCACTCACGTCGAGCAAGGCGTTTATATCAGAATTTTCGCATCATTTTATGCTAGTATATATTTTTACGTGGAGAGGCGAACAGTTCAGACTCAAATTGGACCGACCGACCGATGGCCAGTTGCTTGCTTCTCCGGGTTAGCCGTACGAAAGTCAACACGTAAAACGGCCCCAGAACGAGTTCAACGCTGGCTGCACGCTCATGCTGCGTGCGTACATACGCTAACCAAGAACACATCTAGCTAAGTCAAAGCCTCTCTCTCAGAGCGAAAGGGAAGGATGATTGGACAATGAAGGTCGCACGTACGTGCGTGCGATCCGCATTCGGAGGGGAGCTCGCTCGCTCGTGGAACCAACGCGGCGGGGGGCGGCGACTTGCAGGACACGTTGTGGGCGGCGACGACGCTGACGACGGCCACCGGTGGTGACCACCGGCCGCGAGGGCGGTATTATATTGGGGAGCGGGGAAGCCAAGGCAGCCTGCTGACCTCACTCGCTAGCTAGCTTGGTAGACCTGCCTGCCTGCTTGCCTGCTGCCCATGAGGGAGGCTGGTTAGCCGGGTACACGCGTTGACATTGTTTATAAGCTCGTTTGCTCGCTCGATCGGTGGTCTGGACGGGAACCAGCAACCGAGCCGCCGTGATGGTAGGTTAAGGAATAAGGAGCCAGGCACTGGGATTTGAGATTTGGTACGCGGGGCACGCAGCAGCTGCTGGTTATCCATTAGTTTAATCCCCGGCGAGTCAGAAAGTGTAGGCTTCGACGTCCTAGTCGTCGTCGTCGCTCCGATTCCGATCCTTCTTTATAAGGAGGGCGCGGGGCTACTGCAACCACAAGCCGTCTCTTGCTCATCCAAAGCAAACAAAGCTCCCTCTCTCCTTTGCCATCTCGTGACTGATCCGTCCATGGACGTTGCCGTCGAGAGGCCGACGCCGGTGAAAGAGGAGAACAAGCCGGAGACCATGGATGTATGTACACGCATAATCTGCTCCTTCCCTTGAGTTGTCTACTAGAGTAGATGCATGTTAACTCGGCGGTGCTGTGCATCACCATGAATAATTGAGTTGCTGATCGATGAGCGTGTACCCTATAGCTACATGTTCGTTCTTGAGATCGAGCTGAAACTGAATTAGCTTTAATTTTTTGGTCTGCAGATCGCAAGCGCCCTTCCGATGGTCCTTGAGAGTTTCCCGTCCACGCAAAGAAATCCGATCACCACCAGCAAGGTACGAACTACAGTACGAACTATGATCTGAAAGTCAAATTGAGAGCTGTTTAATTAGTATGTAAGAATCACCACCAGCAAGTTGAGAATGAATTGCACACCAAATTAAATATCGTGTTTATTTACGAAGAATCACTAGTATGATACGTATATAGTTCGCATCATCTAATGATTTTTCTTGGTTATCATGTCCAGGACGACAAGCTGGAGGCGACCAAGGCGGAGATGGGCGAGGTGAGGGAGGAGAACGAGCGCCTCAAGACGCTGCTCTCCCACATCGTCAGGGACTACCAGTCGCTCCAGACGCACTTCCAGGACGCCGTCAAGGTCAAGCACCAACCACCGGCCGCCGACAAGCTCCCTGCCGCCCCCGCGCCGGCGCCTACCGCCGACGATCTCGTCTCTCTGTGCCTCGGCAGCGGCGGTTACGCCCGTCCCAAGGGCGCCCACCAGAGGTCGCTGTCCTCGTCGTCGTCCGGCACCGAGACCGACCCCGACGATCAGCTGTCGCTCGGGCTGAGCAGCCGCCGCTCCACGGACGGCGACGACAGGCAGGCCGCCCGCCCGTCGGCTACGCCTCTTATGAACCTCAGCTCCGACAGCAGCGCGGACGACGACGCCGCGCCCGGTCACCAGCTGCCGGCCGCCGCGTGCCCGCCGGCGACCAAAGCGCGCAAGAGCCCCGGCGCCGGGGTTGACGGAGCCGACGACGAGGTGCTCCAGCAGCAGGCCAAGAAGGCTAGGGTTTCCGTCCGTGTCAAATGCGACACCCCCACGGTACGTTCGCGCTTAGTACAACATACATACGTACAAGATTCTGTACGTGTTTTCATGATGAAAATACTTTTGAATTCAAAATCATGATGAGCTAACCAAGTCTGTGTGTTGATGATGAGCAGATGAACGATGGGTGCCAATGGCGGAAGTACGGGCAGAAGATCTCCAAGGGGAACCCGTGCCCGCGCGCCTACTACCGGTGCACCGTGGCGCCGTCCTGCCCGGTGCGGAAGCAGGTGCAGAGATGCGCCGACGACATGTCCATCCTGATCACGACGTACGAGGGCACGCACAGCCACCCGCTGCCGCCGGCCGCCGCGGCCATGGCGTCCACCACCTCCGCCGCGGCGTCCATGCTGCTCGCCGGCTCCTCCTCGTCCTCGTCCCACGGGCACCACCTCCCTTTCGCGTCCGCGGGGCTCCTGGGCCCGACCACCATCTCCACCATCGCGTCCTGCCCCACCGTCACGCTCGACCTCACCGCCCCGCACTCGCTCATGCAGCAGCAGTACCAGTCTCCCTACGCGGCAGGGTACGAGTCCAAGGCGCTGCCGGCGGCGTGGAGCAGCGGCTACCTGGCGCCGTACGCCGGGGGCCTTCCGTTCTACGGCAAGAGCTCCTTGCCGGCGATGGGGCAGCATTTCGGCCTGGGCATGGCGACGACGAGGGCGGAGCAGCTGTACGGCGCCGCCCATTCGTCCTCGTACCTGCAGAGAACGTCCAGCGGCGGCGTCGTCCATGGCGCGCCCGCGGCCGCGCCGGCGGTGACGGACACGATCGCGAAGGCGATCACGTCGGACCCGAGCTTCCAGTCGGTGCTGGCGGCGGCGATCACGTCCTACATGGGGCGCGGCGCCGGGGCGGCGGCGCACAAGTGATCGATCGACTCGCGCCGTGTAGATCTTTTTGTTCACGCAGTTAAATTTACTTCGTTTTGGTGTATGAATTGGCTTGGGAGATCGACACATGGTCATCGATCTAGTCTAGGGATTAGTTGATGTACAATTAATTGCACATATATGGCATGGATGAGTCAACTGTATATGTACTGTGAGAAAGAAAGCGATCAGATCGTCCCAGCTGTATATGCACATAGCGAGGCATGTGATTTAGGGGATTAAACTTGTTTATGCTCTCGTATACCAACTTGTTCTTAGGGTTCCATACGCGATGAAGCACAAAGTTTGTGGCGTTATGGTGTGCCGGACTTGGTGTTTTGTTGACATTCAGTTCATAAAAATATCAGGGTTCCTCGATCTCACTGAGAAATAGGGATCTACTCAGACATAGAGGCACAAGACATCATCGAGGTGTTCTTATCAATAGCGTAAGAATGATTAAAGTGAGACACTTGTGAATCCACAATTGGTTTAGGATTACAATGAAACGGATGGAAGAGTTGTTGTCGATGGCATGGATGATGACGATGGAGATCGACGTCGTGGTCTGTGTAATTGAAGCAATGGTGAGGTAAAGACCCTTATGTCGATTCCCCCTCCGGTGGTGAGGTTCTGATATTGCTTCGTATGGTGGAATCTCTCTGTTTGTCAGATTCGATTGCATGGGATGGAAGTAGTCGACCCAAGGGAGACGGCGCCGTGCGGTACGACCGCTGCTACGAGTGGTTGTGCTCGTACCACACATCATCCTCTCTTCTGGAGAGCCGAATGCAGTTTCCTGACACATCTTCTCATCGTATGGAAGGTTTTATGGCATCCAATCACATATTTTCTACCACAAATGAGCGTTCTCTAATGAATGTTCCCAATCTCGTGATTCCGGGGATCTTGGTGAAATCAAAGAAAAACGGGCAAACGATCGCAGTAAACTGCTACATCTACAATGCAAAAAAAAACCCCCCTAAAACATGATACAAATTGTAGGCATGAGAAGGCAATTAATACATTCAAAACCGGAACGAAGTGCATCGGCGGGTAGGATTACGACTCCATGGTGGCACCCATGTTTTGTCGCAGCCAATGCGATGAGATGGGACACACTATCTGGGGCGAATGGTCATGGAATGTATGTCCAATTGGCATCATCGTTCATCACAAGAGGATTAGGTTTTGATGTAATTTCATGAATTTTGGTAGGTGGTGTGTGTGATTAGGGTTGACCCTTTTCTGTTCACCGAGCCTATTGTCCACCACACTAGATCCGTTTAAGTGACGACGTCTTCCACTACAGCAGATCAGATTAGCTTCCTGGGTGTCAATAGATACCAGAACATAAGCAACGGAGCCGCTTCACCTACACCGACAACCACCGCAACACCATCAGCCTCGACAAAACTTACATGACTATGGGCTCCCACGGACACTCATGATGCCCACATGCCAGCGAGAACCAAGTACTCTTCTTCGACAAGTGATGACTACATTGATTCTCTTAGGAGTAATAACGTAGCTTAGAATTCGGACATATCTACATTCAATTTTATTCTGCATCGTGTTCTTCTACTAGCAATAGTAGATTAAAACTTGTCACAGTGAGCAACTTATGTGTACTTGATGATGAATTACAAGTCAATGAACATTTAGGCCCAATTCTTTTGTTTTGTCATAATTTACAACATCAAATGATCGCTATTACTTCATTCCTACTACTATTGTTTTGTATATCATGTAGTACCTTTTAAGTTGTCACACTGCTCTGAATATAACTTTATGTGCGTTCTAGATCTTCCTAAGTTGCCAGATTAATTGGTTGTTATTACTTATTATAGAGCTGGCAACTAGAACTAGCAAACTAATTTTTCTCTTGGAGTTGCCACCTGGAAGTAGCAAAATCCGAGAGTGAAGCACGCCCATTAAGCATGCACCCTTCTTGTACTGTTGTATACAATATATCAGTAATTCATTCGAGCCATTATATGAGATTAAAATTAACCGTGACAAATGTATAGTTGGAACAATGAACTACAAGGAGTATATTTACTTGTATGGGATATCAGGGACATCTTCAAAGAATGTTGCAACAAAAAGAGCTACAATGAGTCTATACATCGGGCTACAGTAATTCACTTCATTTAAATTACTATGACATGTGGTGTGTATGGCGGCATGCTTGTCGATGGTTCTCGGCAAGTACTGTAGTGTAGACAAGTGCACACAATTCACTTGCTTGTTTGACTAAATTGTTTGGTTCAAATGCTTGTTTGTCAAGATCTAACTAAGTTGGCCAACGGGCCAACAATCACGCGTGTTGTATTGTGGATCCAAGAGTTATATGTGGCACTAATGAATGATTTTGCACTTCATAGACTCCCTATCATTTTCATTTTTAGGATCATTAGAAAACGGCCAACTAGTTTATTATATGTGGCACGCGATGTTTAATTGGTCATTTCATTAAAAGGCAGAGATACCACATGGTTAAATATCATTAGGCCAATGGTGTGCTTGAGGCATCCATGTATGCTTGTTTTCTCGATGTGTAATCCAGGTGCGAAAGATTTTTCGCGTACACGAGTTCAATTGCTTGTTTTTCTGAGCCATAGCTGAACTATTTGCTTCAATTGCTTGTTTTCAGTCTCAAACTGAGTTGGCCAATTAATAAAGTGCTACTTGTTGCTGGGGAATTAGATTATTTTCCACACTATACTAGGGCTTTGATGATTTACCCCAGGTTGCCTCAATGGGCGGTGGCCCCACCCCCCAGTCATTCTAGGTGGGGTTGATTACCAAATGGGGAAGTAAAGTGTGAGTTAAGATATAATTTTCCACCTGTTGTAATGGAGTTCCAGAACTCATGGACATCATAAAGAAATGCATGTACACTTCATTAGACTCCTTAAGAGTGTTACAATTCTGTTGTAGGACAGTCTTGTTAGTTTGTATGAGGTACACAATGTTAAAGTGCTCCTTTCAAGAGATATCAAATGTTTTCTCAAAATATAATAATTGGTGCTGCGAAGTTGCCTACAAAGTGGTTGTCCTTTTTGTCATATCATGCTCCTTACAATGATGAAAAAGAGATATTTGTATATACTCGTGGTACACTGACTATCATCTTCAATAGATTTTTAATTAGTCTTCAGTTACTGCAAGTTCAAGTCATGAAATATAGATTTTCATGTTCTTCAAGTATAGTTTCAATATGCAAAATAATTCATGCATAATTTACCATGTAAAAATAATCCAATCATTATCTGGGTCATTGCTGTAACTTTCATTTTCCCTACTCATGTCCACTACCTGAAATTTTTCATGATGTAGTTCAAACTAGGGCACAACGGTCAACCCAAAGATCAATTTGTGCGAGTAGTGCCACGTCCACATTCCCACATGATGTCGAAGTACAATAAGGGCAGTTGAAGTAACCATGTGTTAAGTTCTTGAGGGTCTACTATTGGCAGAAAGAAGAGCATTAAGTGCATTGTGAGATGTAGTCGACATCTCGAGGAAAAAAATAGAGTAATCAAATGCACTCCTCACCAAAGTCAAACAAGAGATGAAATAAGTCAGAAAGAAGCACGCAAAGACAAAACAAAGCACACGGAGATGAAACAAACGTTGTGGCTTCTGCTATCTAAATCCAAGGGCAATCCATTCTAAAAAACAGAATTTAAATGGTGATTCTGTTAGTATACATGTTCTGTGATGTGTGTGTATGAACTATGAGATGTATATATGTAAGCAATACATAGCTATAACACAAATTATTTGTTTTCCAGATTACGAAAAACTAATTAATTGCAATCTTTAAGATAATTCATTGCATCATCTCCATTGGTATGATAGGTTGCTAATGTGTATGGAGGCAAACTTGGACCATTTATTAGCGGTACTTGGACCGCTAAAAGGCACGTACAAACCTGGCCCGCTAGTGGCCCTAGACTAACTTAGGCCGCTATCTGTCCTAAAAAACCTGCATAACAAAAGGGCTTCTGGATCACTAATAGGCCAAAGGTAATCCTAAAAATAAACTAATAGGCCATATATATCTTGGCCAGTTAATGGGCCGAGGTGATCAGGTTCTTGGGTTGACCCATTCCCCCCTTCTTTTTCATGTTAACCGTGAGCCAGAAGTGATTCGAACGAGCGACCTGCTCGTGCGATAGAAGCTGCGATAACCAACCAGTCCAGCTCACTTCTTGTGAATAATTATGTCTGAAAAAACCTTCTTGTGAATAATTACAACTCTTTTCTCCTTTCTTCTCTTCGTATCCCAAACCGGGTTTCCCAATTCGCTGGTTGGTTCTTATATGGTTTTTCCTTTCTTTTTTATTTTTATTTCTTTTTAAAAATGTGTGATACTTTTTTCAATTCATACTATTTTCATATCCACAAACTCTTTTCAATTTTACATTTTTTTTCCAAATTCTGAATTTTACATAATTACTGATTTTTTTTGTCAAAATGGTTGAACTTTTAAAAAAAATTCATGAACCTTTCTTTCAAAATCGATGAACTTTTTTCAAACTTGTGAACTTTTTCTAAAAATCAGTGATTTTTTTTTGAAAATTTATGAACTTTTTTTGAAAAATTGTGAAACTGATTTAAAAATTTGATGATTTTTTTGAAAAATTGATGAACTTTTTAAAATTTTCATGAACTTTTTCAATTTCAGAACTTCTATGAAATTTATGTACTTATTTTCAAATTTTGTGAACCTTTTCAAATTCACGTACTTTTTAAAATTGATGAACTTTTTCAGATTCGCAAACTTCTTGAATTTATGAACTTTTTAAAATTCATGTTTTTTTTAATTTCATGATTTTTTTTGGAAAAGTCAACTGTTTAGCTAGTCAATGGATGAACAGCAGGGAACAGATCAAGCAAGTCAACCGAGCGAGCCAGGGAAAACGAGCTAGTTCTTGGGCCGGCCCACGGGAGCAACACTTGTGGGTCAGTTGGCTAGTAGGGCGCTTAAGGCGCTGACTAGGGACTCCCATATCTAGGGTCAATATGTGGCTAAAAAAATCTAGGCTCAATATAGACCAGCCTTTAATCTTGACTAGAAAAATGGCCCATGTGTTGCAGCGGGAAAAAAAATTCTCATCGCACTCCGGCACTCCTGATCCAATCATTATGATTTCTATAAAAACAGTAAGTATGGCCTAATCCCTGGACTGCGAGGGCAAACACGTGCATCCGAAAAACATGCACACACGTGTATAGTAATTGTCAAACATCAGTTCACAGTTTTTTTACCCCACAAAAAGAAGTTCACAGTTTTGTGCCTCCAAAATTACTCACTTTCTAGTCTAAACAGATAGTAGAAAATCTGTTTGGAGGAACAGAACGGCTAATTCCTAGGTCGAAGCTAGCTAAGGACCCTCTTTGAATTCCAGTAGTAATTGGTCATCTTTTCAGAGTTTCGTGCCCCCAAAGTTAGTCAAATTTCTGGTCAAGAAACAAAAGACTAGTCAAAAAATTTGTATCAGAAAAGAAATTTGGCCTGTTTCTAGACTATGTTCTTGCTATGGCATAATATATGCGGTTCGCCGTCCACTAGGCTTCTAAGAAATCATCGAGACTGTGAGCCACTTGATATTGATATGTCTTTCGGCTCGACTCAAGACCGACTTAAAAGGAAATAAGCTAAGCATGAGTATTTTACGTAGCTTGATTGAAAAATGAGCTGATATTGAGCCAACATTGATTCGCTCAATTTTTGGTTGATATATATATTATATGGAAATAAGATAATTCATTACTCGTTCCATTCCATATCAGTTGTTGTTTAAACTGATGTATCTAGCACTGAAATGCATCTAGATACATATATCCATTTCATCTACAACTAATATGGGACGGAGGGTGTATCATATATGTTGTGTTTGTGTATGATTTTCTTCATTTTATCTACTAGCAAACATTGAATCTTAATTAAGCTGGAGAAAATTTAGGCCACAACAAGATGATACATGGCCAATGTGTTAGCTATCCTGTTATTTGTTGCCAAGGTTTGAGAGCAGATGCACCTTTGTTTTCTCTCTTGTTAGCTCATCCACGATCTTTTGCTATTAAGTAGTACCAGTCTTCAATTGAGAGAGAATAAAACAAACTACCTTGAAAAAAATTATATTATCATCATTTTGATTGGAATAATATTTTATATTGGTTTCCTATGTTGTGTTGTGTCCTATCTAGTTCGAAAAATTATCTAAAATTAGTAAAAAAAAGTTATTTAGCCGAAACTAGTTTAAAATCAACTTGGGATCATTACAAGCTGGGCCACTTTTATAGCTCGACCTTGAGCTTCGATTTGTTTGAAGTCGCTCGAATATTAGTGCCGAGCATAGCTAGTTCAGCTCACTCGAACTCAACTCGTTTACAGTACAAAACCTCGTAGAACTACATTATTTTAAGAGGATCTGAAAGGATGGACGGATTAGTATTGTGGTATGTGGAGCCTACCAACTTGCCAATGAATGATTGCCGTACGTATGTGCGTTTG
Source organism: Triticum urartu (assembly GCF_003073215.2). Classification (NCBI taxonomy): domain Eukaryota; kingdom Viridiplantae; phylum Streptophyta; class Magnoliopsida; order Poales; family Poaceae; genus Triticum; species Triticum urartu. The sequence goes on along the minus strand of NC_053024.1, from coordinate 72,723,117 downwards.
TTAACCTGTTCGTGCACCAATTTATTTTCTTTTTACAGATAGATACTGCATGCCGTCGATCGGCGTTTCCACCGTGCACAATGGCCGTGGAAGCGACCGAATTATTCGGTGACGGCAGGCACACCACCATCAAGGCAACAAATCGTATACATGCATCCGTGAGATTTCTGAACCGTAATCGATCATAAAACTAACCACAGCTACGTACTCGTACTGATCGATCAGTAGCTCAGTTCAGTAGGACTCCGAGGAGTGAGCCCCCGCCGCCGCCGCATGCAGCTCGCTCCAGGTCCAAGCGGGTGCCGCCGGCGCCGAGTACGCCGGGGACGCCCTCGGCGTGCTGCCGGGGGTGACGTGGTTGTGGACGCCGTCGTAGGTGGTGAGGACGTAGTGCGGGTCGTCGCGGTCGCGCTCGACCCGCTTCTTCACCCCGCACCCCTCGGCGGAGCACCGGTAGTAGTTGCGCAGGTTGGGGCTGCTCTTCACCGCCTTCTTGCCGTACTTCCTCCACCGAAACCCGTCGTCTAGCACCTCCACCTCCGACCGAGTCCGGAACCCGATCCTCCCCGACGGCCGCCCCGCCATAGCACCGATCCCTCCTCCTCTCGCCCTCGCCGAAGCGTCGCCGTCGAACATCCCGGCGCCGTCGCAGTAGTAGGAGGTCGTCATAGGGAAGACGACACTCCGCTCGTACATGTTCATCGCCTCGCCTCCAGCGGCGCCGAACGCCGGAAGCAGCGAGTAGTCGGAGGGCCGAGCGGCGTCCACGAGCTCCGGGAAGCTCAGCTCCGCGGCACCGCCCGCCGCTGCCGCGAAGGGATCACCGGCTTGGAAGTTGTACAAGGAGGAGGCCGCCGGGTGGGCCGGGTAGCTGGTCTCATGGCCGGTAAGTCCCAGCGAAGCTGCCATGAGTGCAGTGCACAGACGAGCTACGTACTAGCGTGCTACGTTAGTGGTGGGCGGCGGTGGGCCTGAGCTAACTGCTTTGACGGAATTCCCCGCGGCATGGCCCGCGATTTATACTAGCCACGAACGGCCGGCGAGCTTCATGGATGCTTCACGCGGCGGGTACGTACGGTGAAGGTTCCGATGGTGTCGCGTCGCGTCAGCTAGTCACATGGCGATTTGATCGCTGTGGCGCCCGTGATGGGGGCGTACGTGCGCGTGCGCTTTCGGATTATCCCCGACGTGGACCGGCCGGGCGGGCGGGCGGCCGGGCAGTCCGGAGAAGCAACGGCCGGCCTGGCTAGTCAAGAGGAGACTTAAATGTGGCCTTTGGATCATTCATCTGGACCGTTGTGGCCGCCGATGGATGGCCCCGGCCGGCGTGCGTCGTTTAATTGGCTGCAGTACGCCGGCGGTTGCCACAGGCCGGCGCGCAGCGCCGCCATTGCATAGCCACGGCCATCCACGATCGTACAGGATAAGTATATGTATCCATCTATGTACGTTCCTCGCCGTCCGATCGATCGGCCGGTCCATCACGATCTTCGTCAGCTGGATTTTGGGTGTAGTACTCCACTGTTGTAATGACAACGAGACATCGGTGCTCTGGCGAGAAAATAATACTACGTACGTATAAACATCGGGCTCAGATACGCGAAATTGAAGAAAACAATACTACGTACATGTGATGACAACGAGACAACGGCGCTCAAATCCGCAACAGTGGAGTACACCCAAAATCCAGTTGAAGAGCTTTTCGGGTCCAAATTAGCGTTGGCGGTCAAGTCCATTGCACCGGCCGGCCGGTCGATCGAATCCCACTAACTCTTAATTTTGTGTACGTGCGGTGCACCTGACCAGGGTAGTCTATCAGACAAGCGCCACCTAGCTAGCCTACTCTCTAGCCAGCAATTGAGTAGCCATAGTCTCGACTCAATTCTTAGCTGATTTTAAGAAGAATAAAAACAGCATCCAATATGTCTAGTTCTTAGCACCGAGTAATTACTATTTTGAAATGAAAGGTGTTATAACTCTCTCCGCTGGCAGTTTTTGCATATGTTGTCGTTTGGTTCACTGCAAAGCTCTTGTAAATCTTGTGGCTCGCCAACCGCTAGTAATCTTGCTACCTTTTTGAAGCTTATTAAATAATTCATGTTATCATGAAGGTGAAGATTGTGTAGCCAGCCGGCGATATATGACAGTGGTGTCTCGCGCTTTCCTCATTGAAGATTCATCCGGACATGCGGATAGATGCATGGATTTGTATTGTATACCGGAAGTAAGGCGGAAGTAACACCCTTGCAAAGAAAAAGAAAGGGGGAAGTAAAACAAAGAGTGTGTCTAAGGTACATCTAGATGTGCTCTAGTTATTGCACATCTAAGTAAGTGAATCAATCATAAAGAGAAAAAAAAAGAGAAAGAAAATATTCACACGAATCTTAATGTAAGATCAATGACATATGACTTAGATTTGCAATACTTATGGCACATCTAGATGTGCTTTAGCAAAACTGTAAAAAAAATCCAAACTGATAAATATCACATGTGAGGCACGAAGTACTCCGACCCTGACTTTTTTATTACAACTAAAGTTGCCATCAAAAAAAAAATCAAAAAGAAACTGAAACTGCCATCCGAAAAAAAGTTGTCATGCTTGACAACTAAATTTGCTATCCTCATTTCTAAAAAAAAAACAAATTTGCTATCCTCACGTCACTAACTTGTCATAAAAAACATTTGAAGTTGCCATATGTTTGTGTCACACATATTACACTTATCAGGTCCAAAGAAAATTTAGAAAAAAAGGGTAAAAATAGTTACATGCGTGCATGCGGACTTGACCGTTTTCCTCGTGTGTTTGATTTGGATATTAATTGTATCAATCGTTGTTACAGTTACGAGTATTAATTAGTACTTTTTTTAAAAAAGTATTAATTAGTACTAGTGGTACGCATGCATCTTTTTCTGGACAGCTTTTCGACGTACGGGAATGATCTCCCTTTGTTGTTGTCATTAGTGGCATGCACGTACTTATTTTATTTATTTTTGACTTCATGAACGCATTTTGGATGGTGGCTTAATTGCTCAACTTGCTCATTTATATAAAGAAATAAACGTCATTAAAAGAACTAGGCAATTGCATGTGAAATGCTATGCAACTATGATACAAAATCTTTCGATCTTGCTAAGTCTCAGTCGACTTAGACTTTGTTATGTCTCAGTCGGCGCTATATTCGTTAGATCATACTTCGAGATCCGTGCAAAATTTTCTTTTCAGATTTTATTTTTTCATGATATGTCACATGATTGAGACTTTGTTAAATCTTAGCCGACTGAGACCTAGCAACACCTAAAATCTTTATGGTCGTAAAATGCTACTGCGGTTCCTACTATAATTTTCCCATATATACAGACAATAGTAAGTTCCTGGTGTAATTTCTTATGTGTTATTCTGTAAAATCTTTATCTAGCAGAAGTAGTACATTATATTGTTTTTACCAGTGCTAAAACAGGTAAATCATACCAAGCAAGGCTGTAATTGAGGTTTTGAAATCACGTAAAGTGGGTCTTTTAGTTATAATAACGTCATCTGTCGTTGTATGTATGGTGCAAAATTTTGATTGATGCCGAATTGAAAATCAATCAACTTACAAGTGGCATGTGTAGTTGTTTGTCTGGTGCAAAAAAATAAAATGATTGACAACAAACTGAAAATTAGTCAACTTCTAAATAGATAACCCCCAAATGGTGGTTTTAGAGGGACACCCCAACCCACCATTGGATGTAACTAGTACTCACCTAAACTAGTTTTCAACGTTTGCCAATACCCTACCAGACGATTATGCTTGGCGATGGGAGATCGTCATTTATAGCTAAGGCCACTGTGAGCACGTGAAAGGATGGGCATGTAAATAGCAGTTTCATACACTTCCGATGTGTTGCGTTACCTGCACCTTGGGATACCTTTTTGGCCCATTTGATTAGCTGGGCTACACCAAAATCTTGTCCTGCATGGCGGCAATTGAGGTTTTGAACCGAAAGCTTTTATAACGCTCCCACTGCCAGCTTCTGCATATGTTGTCATTCCGTTAACTTGTAAACCCTTGTTGTGGTGCGCTAACGGATAGTAAATCTTGCTTCTTTTTTAAGCTTAAATAATTATTATTATCATAAAGGTGAAGCTTGAATAGACAGTCAAGCAATATTTAACAGCGATGTCTCGCTTCCTCATTGAAGATTAGTCGAGAAAGGCGGAAGTAACACCCTCCAAAGAAAAGAAAAAGGCGGGACATAATTTTTTTTAGGATGATGGTAACTACATGCGTGCGCGCCGACTTGATCGTTTCCGGCACGTGTTTGATTTGGAAATTGATTGTATCAATTGTTGTTAGTTACGAGTCATAATTAGTACCGGTGGGTATGCATGCACCTTTTTTCTGGACTGCATTTCTTGGTTCAGTGACTTACGAGAATGATCTCCCTTCGTTGTTGGCAATAGTGGCGTGCACATATTGTATTCTATTTTATTTTGACTTCATGAAGCATTTTAGATTGTGGCTTAATTGCTTGATTTGCTTTTTTTATATAAACAAATATGCATCATTAAAATAACTTTGCAAATGTATGTGAAATGCTATGCAACTATGATGCAATATCTTTATAGTTGTAAAATGGCATACAGTTCTTGCTGTAATTTTCCCATGCATACAATAGTAAGTTCCTGGTGTAAAGTTTTATGTGTTTTTGTGTAAAATCTTTATCTAGTGCAAGCAAGCCTATTACATTTGTTTTTACAAGTTTTGAAGTGGGCGAATCATACCAAGAAAGGCTGCAATTGAGGTTTCAAAATCATGTAAAGTGGGTTTTTAATTATAATGTTATGTGTCATTGTATGTATGGTGCAAAATTTTGATTGATACCGAACTTAAAATCAATCAACTTGATAGTGGCATGTGTCGTTGTTTGTATGGTGCAAAAAATTGATTGATAACAAACTGAAATCGATCAACTTCTAAATAGATAGCCCCCAAATGGTGGTTTTAGAGGGACAACCACACACACCAATCCCACTATTGGATGTACATTATGACTGGTGTTCACCTAAACAAGTTTTCAATGTTTCCCAATACCCTACCAAACAATTAGGTTTGTCAACGGAAAAATGCCACTTATGGGTAAGGCCAACGGGTGCCGGTGAAATGTTGGGCGCGCGCACAATCTCGTAGTGTGTCATTGTCTGCACATAAATAGAAGTTGCATGCACTTCCGATGTGTTGCATCCCCCCCCCCCCCCCCCCCCCCCCCCCCCCCAGGCCTTTAGGATGCATTTTTGGCCCATTTGGTTAGCTGGGTTGCATCGAAATCTTGGGCCACAAGGTTGCAATTGAGGTTTTCAAATGAAAAGTTTTATAGCTCTTTTGATTGACAACTTTTGCATGAGTTGTCGTTTGGTTAACTGTTAAACTCTTGTTATTGCATTGTGCCAACAACTAGTAAATCTTGCTTATGTTTTGAAGCTTACACAAGTTAAGTTATTATGAAGGTGAAGACTAAATAGCCAGCTACGCGATATTTGCTAGTGGTGTCTCACGATTTACTCATTGGAGATTCATCTAGACATAGGGATAGATGCATGCATTCACATTGTATACCGGAGGTAAGGCAAAAGTAACACCCTCGCAAAGAAAAGAAAAAAAAGGAGGGAAGTAAAAGAAAAAAATTAGGGTGGCGGTAATTACATGCATGCGTGCCGACTTGATTGTTTTAGGCATGTGTTTGATTTGGAATTAATTGTATAAACTGTTGTTAGTTATGAGTCATAATTAGTACTAGTGGGTATACATGCATGTTTTTCTGGACTGCCTTTCCTGGTTCACTGACATACGGGAATGATCTTCATGCTTTGTTGCCACTAGTAAATTGTGTATGTGCAATGCATGTTGATATTATGCAAGGTATTAATTGTATTACACATTAATATATAGTCAAGATATTTAGTAGGGTATATAATTACTCGGTTAACACTAACGTTGATATTGGACATGATATTAACTAGTGAAAGGTGCTAAATGTGTTAGTGCTAAACATATTTAATGCTAAAACATCGGACGGACATAGACGCTGGATAGATACAATTGAACATGTGAGATTTGTTGCATCTCCGCAACTCTCTCTTTTTATTTTTGTATAGATATATAGATATAGATATATATTAGTGGCATGCATGTATTGTATTTATTTTATTTTGACTTTGTGAACGCATCTTAGATGACGGATTAATTGTTCGATTTGCTCAGCTATGTATATAAGTATGCATCATTAAAATAACTCGACAAATGTATACGAAATGCCATGCAGCTATGATGCAAAATATTAATAGTTGTAAAATGCTATATATTTCTTGGTGTAATTTTCCTATAAAGAGAATATATAGTAAGTTTTGGGTGTAATTCTTTTATGTGATTTTGTGTAAAATCTCTATCTAGCACAAGTAATATAAGCATGTTGCATTTGTTTCTACAAATTCTAAAACATGTAAATCGTACCAAGCAAGACTGCTATTAAGGTTTGGAAATCATGTAAAAAGGGTTTTTATTTTATAATGTCGTGTGTTGGTGTATGTATGGTGCAAAAAATTGATCGATACCAAACTGAAAATCAATCAACTTGATGGCGTTGTGTGTCGTTGTTGTTTGTATGGTGCAAAATTTGATTGATAACGAACTGAAATCAGTCAACTTCGAAATACGCCACTCTAAATGGTGGTTTGAGAGGGACAAACACGCACACCCAGCCCACCGTTGGATATATATTATTGTTATTGATGTTCGCCTAAATGAGTTTTCAATGTTTACCAGTACCCGATTAGGTTTGGCGATGGAAGACCATCATTTATAGCTATCAGGAACCTGTGAGAGGTTGGCCGTGTGCACAATCAAGTCAAGTGTGGTGTGCGACTGTGTGCGCATACATAATAGTTGCATACACCTCGAGGGCTGTCACGAGAGTGTGTAATCTCGTCCGGCTCCATTGCGAGTGAATTTTTTTCAAATAGAGGAAAAGACGTTGCGCATACATAATAGTTGCATACACCTCGAGGGCTGTCACGAGAGTGTGTAATCTCGTCCGGCTCCATTGCGAGTGAATTTTTTTTCAAACAGAGGAAAAGACGTTCGGCCTCAGCATAGCGTGATGCACACAACTATATGTTATTAATTATCAATAATTTCTGAAAATCAGATTATAAAGAGGACAAACATGAGGCCATCCACATAGGACATGCCTCATGATAGCACCCTCAAATCTACGGCGACATATTAGCATACAAAGGTGCAACGCTCCAAGACAATGCCTCCAGGAAGAAACAACCGCTTGTGTGTCGATGTTAGATGCTCCAACTAGATGTTAGACTAAGGGTTATCGTCCCGGAGTAGATCTTGAAACCAACACCTTCAACAATGTAATGACACATGGACATCGACATTGCCTAATCAAGTGAGAAGGCAAGATTATGGGTTTTCACCTTAGAAAGAATACATCTATGATGTGTGCCACTATAGTCACCCTACAACACTCTACCGACCTACTCATATAGAACTAGGCAGCCAAAGGAGAAATCGCCGAAAGGGAAGACACCATCATGTCGCTTCCGACCACCGTCGTCCCACTGATGGTCATCATGCATGCCACGACAGTGCCTAGCAGCCATCGTCCCACCGATGGATGTCATTGATACGTCTCCAACGTATCTATAATTTTTGATTGTTCCATGCTATTATATTATCCATCTAGGATGTTTTATATGCATTTATATGCTATTTTATATGATTTTTGGGACTAACCTATTAATAGAGCCCAATGCTAGTTTATGTTTTTTTCCTTGTTTTTGAGTTCTATAGAAAAGGAATACCAAACGGAGTCCAATTGACGTGCCAATTTTTGATAATTGTTTATGGACCAAAAGAAGCCCCTGGAGTAAAATAGTTGGGTCAGAAGAGTCCCGAGCCATCTACGAGGGTGGAGGGTGCACCCTACCCCCCGGGCGCGCCCCCTGCCTCATGGATGACTCGGAGACCCCCCTGACATGGGACTGACGCCAAAAATTCCTATAAATACAGAAACCCCCGAAAAGAAACCTAGACCCGGAGTTTCGCTGCCGCAAACCTCTGTAGCCACCAAAAAGCAATCGGGACCCTGTCCCGGCACCATGCCGGAGGGGGGATCCATCACCGGTAGCCATCTTCATCATCCCGGTGCTCTCCATGACGAGGAGGGAGTAGTTCACCCTCGGGGCTGAGAGTATGTACCAGTAGCCATGTGTTTGATCTCTCTCTCTCTCTCTCTCTCTCTCGTGTTCTTGATTTGGCATGATCTTGATGTACCGCGAGCTTTGCTACTATAGTTGGATCTTATGATGTTTCTCCCCCTCTACCTTATTGTAATGGATTGAGTTTTCCCTTTGAAGTTATCTTATCTGATTGAGTCTTTAAGGATTTGAGAACACTTGATGTATGTCTTGCGTGGGATACCCGTGGTGATAATGGGGTATTCTATTGATCCACTTGATGTATGTTTTGGTGATCAACTTGCGGGTTCCGTGACCTTGGGAATCTATGCATAGGGGTTGGCACACGTTTTCGTCTTGACTCTCCGATAGAAACTTTGGGGCACTCTTTGAAGTTCTTTGTGTTGGTTGAATAGATGAATCTAAGATTGTGTGATACATATCGTATAATCATACCCGTGGATACTTGTGGTGACATTGGAGTATCTAGGTGACATTAGGGTTTTGGTTGATTTGTGTCTTAAGGTGCTATTTTACTACGAACTCTAGGGCTGTTTGTGACACTTATAGGAATAGCCCAATGGATTGATCAGAAAGAATAACTTTGAGGTGGTTTCGTACCCTACAATAATCTCTTCGTTTGTTCTCCGCTATTAGTGACTTTGGAGGGACTCTTTCTTGCATGTTGAGGGATTGCTATATGATCTAATTATGTTATTATTGTTGAGAGAACTTGCACTAGTGAAAGTATGAACCCTAGGCCTTGTTTCGAAACATTGCAAGCAATACCGTTTTCGCTCACTTTTATCATTAGTTACCTTGCTGTTTTTATAATTTCAGATTATAAAAACCTATATATACCATCCATATTGCACTTGTATCACCATCTCTTCGCCGAAGTAGTGCACCTATACAATTTACCATTGTATTAGGTGTGTTGGGGACACAAGAGACTCTTTGTTATTTGGTTGCTTGGTTGTTGGAGAGAGACAATCTTCATCCTACGCCTACCACGGATTGATAAATTTAGGTCATCCACTTGAGGGAAATCTGCTACTGTCCTACATACCTCTGCACTTGGAGGCCCAACAACGTCTACAAGAAGAAGGTTGTGTAGTAGAGATCAAGCTCTTTTCTGGCGGCGTTGCCGGGGAGGTTAGCGCTTGAAGGTATATCTTTAGATCTTGCAATCGAATCTTTTAATTTTTTGTTTTATCACTAGTTTAGTCTATAAAAGAAAACTACAAAAAAGTGAATTAAGGTTGCCTCATATGCTTCATCTTTTTAATGTCTTTCGTGAAAATAAGGATTCCGATAATTGTGCCAAAGTGTTAGAAGAAGAATGTATTAAAATGTTTGGCACTAAATCTTTGGATGATGAGCATGATTGCAATGTTGTTAGTATGAATTCTTTGAATATCCATGATGCTAATGATATGCAAAGCCACAAGCTTGGGGATTCTATGTTTGATGAAGATGATATTTTTTGTCGCCCAAGTTTTGATGAGCAAATTTATTATGATGAAAGCATCCCTCCTATCTATGATGATTATTGTGATGACATGTATGCTATAAAGAATAATGATATCCATGAAACTTGTCATCATGATTTTAACTTTCAATTAGATTATGCCTCACATGATAGTTATTTTGTTGAGTTTGCTCCAACTATTATGAATGAGAAGAATTTTGCTTATGTGGAGAGTAGTAAATTTTCTATGCTTATGAATCATGAAAAGAATGCTTTATGTGATGGTTATATTGTTGAATTCATTCATGATGCTACTGAAAATTATGATGAGGGAGGAATATATGCTCGTAGGAATTGCAATAATATCAAGTTTCCTCTCTATGTGCTTAAAATCTTGAAGTTATGCTTGTTTTGCTTTCCTATGCTAGTTGATTCTTGTTCCCATAAATTGTTTGCTCACAAAATCCCTATGCATAGTAATTGGGTTAGATTTAAATGTGCTAGTAATATTCTTCATGATGCTCTCTTTATGTTCCGATTCTTATCTTTTATGTGAGCATCATTGAAATCGTCATGCCTAGCTAAAAAGGCATTAAAGAAAAGTGCTTGTTGGGAGACAACCCAATATTTACCCCTACTGTTTTTGTGTGTTCACATGATTAAGATACTATAGTAATCATGTTTTATAGCTTTTGTTTAAACAAAGTGCCAAGGAAGACATTTGGGAGGGCTTACGGTGATAGTTGATTTGATCTTGCTGAAAAACAGAAACTTTTGCGCTCAGGTAAACAATTCCCATTTTTAACAGAATCGTGATAAAATACTGATTCTTTTTGCAGAAGATTAATGAATAAATTGCTCATGTTTTCCTAATTTCTCATAACTTTTGGAGTTATATAAGTATTCGAGAGCTACAGATTACTACAGACTGTCCTGTTTTTGACAGATTCTGTTTTCGATGCATAGTTTGCTTGTTTTCTAGTTTCTATGGCTTATATTGCTTAATATAAATTGTAAAAATGATAGGGCACAGTAGGCATCATGTGAGAAAAATTATGAATCATGTCTTGACAGTACCTAAGTGGTGATTTGCTTTCTTATACTAACGGAGCTTACGAGTTTTCTGTTAAGTTTTGTGTTGTGAAGTTCTCAAGTTTTGGGTAAAGATTCGATGGACTACGGAATAAGGAGTGGCAATATCCTAAGCTTGGGGATTCCCAAGTCACCCCAAGGTAATATTTAAGGACAACCAAGCATCTAAGCTTGGGGGTGCCCCGGATGGCATCCCCTCTTTCGTCTTTGTTCATCGGTAACTTTACTTGGAGCTATATTTTTACTCACCACATGATATGAGTTTTGCTTGGAGCGTCATTTTATTTTATTAATATTTGCTTGCTGTAATTTATAGTAATGTTTTGCATCTTTTATTTCAATAAAAAGGTCAAGTATAGCCTTTACCATGCTTATTTTTTCAAGTCCATATGTTGCTGTTTTAAAAACAGAAAGTTTGCTATTATGTTTTGAATATTTGTGAATAGTCAGAACATGATAAAATATTGAAATTTTTACACAATGAGTAACAAAAAATTATCTAAAGTTTGGTAATGTTTTAGAATTTTTGGAGTTAGGGAAGTATGATTCCTCTTGCATTCTTTACAGACTATCCTGTTTAGACAGATTGCTGTTATGTTTGCTTGTTTAATGATTCTATTTGAGGATAGGACTATTAAATATGCAGAGTCATTTAGTATGCAATGTCAAATTATAATTTTAGTGATTTTCTATAGTAGAGAATGATAAGGTTTTGCGTTGATTTATACTAACTTATCTCACGAGTTCTTGTTGAGTTTTGTGTGCATGCAGTTTTTAAGATTCCAGGAAACTATGATATGAGAGGAATTAAGGAGACATAAAATCTCAAGCTTGGGGATTCCCAAGGCATCCCTAATTAATATTTCAAGAAGTCTCAAGCATCTAAGCTTGGGGATGCCCCGATAGGCATCCCACTTTTCTTCATCAACAATTATCGGTTAGCCTCGGTTGAGCCTAAGTTTTTGCTTCTTCACATGATATGTGCTATCCTTGCAATGTAATTTTATTTGTTTTGCTTGCTGTTTGAATGAAGTATGAGGGAGTCCTGGATTAGGGGTCCCTCGGACAGCCGGACTATATCTCTTGGCCGGACTGTTGGACTATGAAGATACAAGATTGAAGACTTCGTCCCGTGTCCGGATGGGACTCTCCTTTGCGTGGAAGGCAAGCTTGGGGATTCGGATATGTAGATCTCCTCCCTTGTAACCGAATCTGTGTAACCCTAGCCCCCTCCGGTGTCTATATAAACCGGAGGGTTTAGTCCGTAGGACAACAACAATCATACCATAGGCTAGCTTCTAGGGTTTAGCCTCTCTGATCTCGTGGTAGATCAACTCTTGTAATACTCATATCATCAAGATCAATCAAGCAGGAAATAGGGTATTACCTCCATCGAGAGGGCCCGAACCTGGGTAAACATTGTGTCCCCCGCCTCCTGTTACCATCCGCCTTATACGCACAGTTCGGGACCCCCTACCCGAGATCCGCCGGTTTTGACACCGACATTGGTGCTTTCATTGAGAGTTCCACTGTGTCGTCACCATAAGGCCTGATGGCACCTTCGATCATCGGCAACAATGTGATCCAGGGTGAGGTTTTTCTCCCCGGATAGATCTTCGTATCCGGCGGCTTCTCACTGCGGGCCAACTCGTTTGGCCATCTGGAGCAGATCGAGAGCTACGCCCCTGGCCATCAGGGCAGGTTTGGAAGTTTGAACTATACTGCCGACATCCGCGGAGACTTAATCTTCGACGGATTCGAGCTCGCGTCAGGTGTGCCGCACAGTCACGACGGGCATGACTTAGCTCTACCGTCGGAGAGTGTTCGGGAGATCACACCTGTGGCGACTCCGACCCTTGATCTGGAGCAGATCGTGCCGTCCGAGGACGGGTGGATGGACCCCGCCCCGGAGGCCGCACACTCAACGGCGATAGAGCCGAATACCGACTTCACCTCCTACAGGACCCGTGTTGTTGGACCTTTGTATTCGTCCCCAGCCACGGTCTCCGAACCGCCTGCGTCCGTACCTATCAAATCTGATTGGGCGCCGATCACAGAGTTTTCCTCCGCGGATATCTTTCAGCACTCGCCCTTGGGCGATGTGCTAAATTCATTAAGGTCTCTCTCCTTGTCAGGAGGCCCTTGACCGAACTATGTTCGGCTCGAGTGGGAAGCGGACGACGAAGAAATTCGTTCCCCACCCACCACCCACTTATTAGCCACTGTCGACGACTTAACCGACATGCTTGATTTCGGCTCTGAAGACATCGACGGTATGGACGACGATGTGGGAGACGAACAGGAACCACCGCCCGCAGGGCGCTGGACTGCCACTTTATCACATGATATATACATGGTCGATACACCCAAAGAAAATGATGACGAGGAACGGGAGGAAGCAACAAAGGACAATTCCCTCGAGAAGCAACCAAAGCGACGGCGTAAGCGCCGCTCCAAATCCCGCCCCGGCAAAAACAGCGATAACAGTGCAAGAAGGAGTAACACCCCGGTCGACCCCAAAGGAGACAACGACCACATGAACCCAGCAGTGGAGTAGGGCGAACCAGTGGACGGCGAACATAGTACGAAGCCACTGTCCGGTCACGGCGACCCCGAGGGTAAAACTCATCAACCTGTCTCTGGAGACATGAATAGTCCGGACGGCAATGCACACATGAAAGTGCAACTATCCCTAGGTGGTTTTGGTAATTCCTAACAACATATAGCTCATTGAGCTAATGCTATCCCAAGATTAATATTTCAAGAAAAGCTCAATGAATGGCATGGCATGGATGAGGAAAGTGGACCCCTCAAAATATTAAGGACAAAAAGATTGGCTCAAGCTCAAAGCTCAAGACTCTACATTTTTATATTTTAGTGATCCAAGATCACATTGAGTCTATAGGAAAAGCCAATACTATCAAGGAGGGATGAGGTGTTGCTTGATGAGGTTCTTGCTTCATAGTGCTTAGTGATATGCTCCAAAACCCTCAACTACCTTCCCACATCCACATATGACCTAAACCAAAAGTCAAACTCGGCCCCACCGATTCTTTCTATCTGGCGCCACCGAGTTCAGATTTCATAGCCACTGCCACAAACCCTAGGCAAATCGATCTCACCGATAGGGATCTCGGTCACACCGAGATGGGGTTGTAATCTCTCTGTTTCCCTTAGTAATGTTTCGGTCCTATCGAGATGAGCGATCGGTCCCACCGAGATTGCAATGTAAACTCTCTGTTTCCCTTTTGTAACATTTCGGTCCCACCAAAATGAGCGATCGATCCCACTGAGTTTACCTGACCAACTCTCTGGTTAGCTTATTACCAAAATCGGTCCCACCGAGTGTAATCGGTCATACCAAGATTATGTTATGCCCTAACCCTAACCATATCGGTCCTACCGAGTTGCATCTCAGTCCCACCGAAAATCCTAACGGTTACTAGGTTTGCTAAATCGGTCCGACCAAGTTTCTTAATTAGGTCCCACCGAGATTGGAAAGTTGTGTGTAACGGTTAGTTTTTGTGTGGAGGATATATATACCCCTCCACCCACTCTTCATTCGTGGAGAGAGCCATCAGAACATACCTACACTTCCAATACACATTTTCTGAGAGAGAACCACCTACTCATGTGTTGAGGCCAAGATATTCCATTCCCACCATATGAATCTTGATCTCTAGCCTTCCCCAAGTTGCTTTCCACTCAAATATTCTTTCCACCAAATCCAAATCCTATGAGAGAGAGTTGAGTGTTGGGGAGACTATCATTTGAAGCACAAGAGCAAGGAGTTCATCATCAACACACCATTTATTACTTCTTGGAGAGTGGTGTCTCCTAGATTGGTTAGGTGTCACTTGGGAGCCTCCGACAAGATTGTGGAGTTGAACCAAGGAGTTTGTAAGGGCAAGGAGATCGCCTACTTCGTGAAGATCTACCGCTAGTGAGGCAAGTCCTTCATGGGCGATGGCCATGATGGGATAGACAAGGTTGCTTCTTCGTGGACCCTTTGTGGGTGGAGCCCTCCGTGGACTCGCGCAACCGTTACCCTCCGTGGGTTGAAGTCTCCATCAACGTGGATGTACGATAGCACCACCTATCGGAACCACGACAAAACATCCGTGTCTCCAATTGTGTTTGAATTCTCCAAACCCTTCCCTTTACATTCTTGCAAGTTGCATGCTTCACTTTCCACTGCTCATAGACTCTTTGCATGCTTGCTTGAATTGTGTTAAGATTGCTTGACTTGTGCTAAGATAGCTAAAATCTGCCAAAGACTAAAATTGGGAAAAGGATATATTTTTATTTGGTCAAGTAGTCTAATCACCCCCCCTCTAGACATACTTTCAATCCTACAAGTGGTATCAGAGCTTTGGTCTCCATTTGCTTTGATTTCCATAGCTTTTGGTGGTCATAGCTTTGGTTTCACAACCTAGGAGAGTATGCCGTCTAGCGATGGAAATTATCACCGTAGAGGTCCTTACTTTGATGGCACTAATTTTGCTAGTTGGAAGCATAAGACGAAAATGCATATTCTTGGACATAACCCCGCCGTTTGGGCTATTGTGTGTGTTGGCTTGCAAGGTGAATTCTTTGATGGGAGAGAACCGAATCGTGAAGCTACCGCGGATGAGTTGAAGATGCTACAATACAATGCTCAAGCTTGTGATATTCTCTTCAATGGATTGTGCCCTGAAGAATTCAACAAAATCAGCCGTCTTGAGAATGCAAAGGAAATTTGGGATACTTTGATTGATATGCACGAAGGTACTGACTCCGTCAAGGAATCCAAGTTGGATGTGCTTCAAAGTCAACTTGACAAGTTCAAAATGAAGGATGGGGAAGGTGTTGCTGAAATGTACTCTAGGCTTGCTCTTATCACAAATGAGATTGCCGGCTTAGGAAGTGAAGAGATGACCGACAAATTCATCATTAAGAAGATCCTAAGAGCCTTGGATGGAAAATAATACCGTATGCACAGTGATCCAAATGATGCCAAATTACAAAGATCTCAAGCCAACGGAAGTCATTGGAAGAATTGTTGCTCATGAGATGTCACTCAAGGATAAGGAGGAGCTCCATAACAAGTCAAGTGGTGCTTACAAAGCCTCATGTGAAGCCCCCACATCATCAAGTGAGAAACAAACCTTCAATGAAGAATTGAGCTTAATGGTGAAGAACTTCAACAAGTTCTACAAGAATAGAAGCAAAGAGAGAAGTTCCAAGTCAAGGTCCTACAATGACAAAAGATCTTCTAGTCGAGAGCGAAACTGCTACAATTGTGGAAGACCCGGACACTACTCCAATGAGTGTACGGCTCCCCACAAGAGAAGAGAAGATTCTCCCAAAAGAAGAAGTAGAAGAGAAGAATCACCATCAAGGGAGAGAAGGAGTAGGGATGATCGATATGAACGAAGACCCTCATGGAGAAGCAAGGATTCGGAAAGGAAGGACAAGTCATGAAGGAGCTACACAAAACGAAGACATCAAGCTCATGTTGGTGAATGGGTATCCGGCTCCGACTCCGACAATGACTCCGAGAGAAGCTATCACTCCGACTCCGAATATACTCAAGATGAAGGTGTTGCCGGTCTAGCACTTGTGTCAACCAACTCCTACGACATATTTGATTCACCAAATGAAGGAATTGGAAGATGCTTCATGGCCAAAGGTCCAAAGGTATCACACCCCGAGTATGTTGATTTCAATAGTGATGAAGATGACTTGTTAGGTGATGATGATTTACTTGTTGACAACTATAGTGATGAATACTATGATGAAACAAATGACAATGATAAGGATAAGATTGAGTCTCTAACTAAAGAACTAAACACTCTTAAGTTAGCTCATGAAACTATCTTAGGAGATCATCGAGAACTTTTAAGGACTCATGAGAAATTACGTTTTGAGAAGCTCAATCTTGAGCAAGAGCATGAGTTCTTAAAAGCAATCAATGATGATCTTCACAAGAAAAGTTCTTCTTACATTGCCAAGCGTTTACTCTTATCCACTTACATGCCTCAAGTCAAGTCTAGTAACAAGAACAAGAAAGATTCTTCTTCTAGTAGTAACAATAATCATGCTAAATCCAATGTTGTTGCTTCTAGTAGTTCTGTTGATTCCACTAACGATTCTCTTAGCCAAGTTACACTTGAGCAAGAAAATAGCTTATTGAAGGGAATTATAGAGAAAGGTGTTTACAAGAGCCTCGCTGGGAGTAAGCAATTCGAGGAAATTGTACGCAAGCAAGGAAGGCACCGGAAGAATCAAGGTGTTGGTTTTGAACGAAAGTTCAATGCCAATGGAGTTGAGTGGGAAGAAGATCAATACCCCAAGACGAATTTTGTTCCTCAACAAGAGAAGTATGATCCTACTTCTTTCAAAGGGACACAAGCTCCAGATGATCTTCCACCACAAGACCACAAGCAAAAAGGCAAGGACAAGCTTCAAGAGGAAATTGATGCATTTGAAGAAGCTCCTAAGGCCTTGGTCAAGTGGGTTCCCAAGACTACATCAAGTTCCACTTCATCAAGTACAACTACAACTCCGAGGATTCCCATCAAGATGGTGTGGATCCCAAAGAAGAAGAACTAGAGAGTTCTTGAGGGTGACTCCGCCAACATACTTCACTCTTACCATTTTAGCAAAAACAAGTGCAATCAACTTCCACATCTTGCACTAGTTCAAGGAGTCACAAACCCTCTTGTTGGTAAGACAAGGGACAAGGTAACCTAATGCTTTCATAGACATCATCTTGTGTGTGGATCACTCTATGTCTATGGATATCCTTGTTTGTTCCTTGTGGGACTAACCCGTGTAGGTATTGAAAGTGCAACTCACTCCAAAGGATAGCTCCGAATGATCTACATCAACTTAGAGCATCCACATCTTCAACACCTACATGAAGTCGTCATCGACAAAACCCAAGGTTAATTCATCCCTCTTAGGGGGGATCTTGTTGGGGAACGCAGTAATTTCAAAAATTTCCTACGCACACATAGGGTCATGGTGATGCATAGCAACGAGAGGGGAGAGTGTTGTCCACGTACCCTCGTAGACCGAAAGAGGAAGTGTTATAACAACACAGTTGATGTAGTCGTACGTCTTCACGGCCCGACCGATCAAGCACCGAAACTATGGCACCTCCGAGTTCTAGCACACGTTCAGCTCGATGACGATCCCTGGATTCCGATCCAGCAGAATGTCGGAGAAGAGTTCCGTCAACACGACAGCGCGGTGACGATCTTGATGTTCTACCGTCGCAGGGCTTCGCCTAAGCACCGCTACAATATTACCGAGGATTATGGTGGAGGGGGGCACCGCACACGGCTAAGAGATCAATGATCAATTGTTGTGTCTATGGGGTGCCCCCTGCCCCCGTATATAAAGGAGCAAGAGGGAGGAGGTGCAGGCAAGGGACGCACCAGGAGGAGTCCTACTCCTACCGGGAGTAGGACTCCCCCCTTTTCCATGTTGGACTAGGACTTGGGGGGAAGGAGAGAGAGAGGGGAAAGGAAAGGGGGGGGGGCGCCGACCCCCCTCCTTGTCCAATTCGGACTTGGGGGGGGGGAGGGGCGTGCGGCTGCCCCTTGTCCTCCTCTCCTCTTCCTCCACTAGGCCCATTAAGGCCCATTAGGTTACCGGGGGTTCCGGTAACCTCCCGGTACTCCGGTAAAATGCCGATTTCACTCGGAACACTTTCGATGTCCAAACATAGGCTTCCAATATATCAATCTTCATGTCTCGACCATTTCGAGACTCCTCGTCATGTCCGTGATCACATCCGGGACTCCGAACAACCTTCGGTACATCAAAACATATAAACTCATAATGAAACTGTCATCGTAACGTTAAGCGTGCGGACCCTACGGGTTCGAGAACAATGTAGACATGACCGAGACACGTCTCCGGTCAATAACCAATAGCGGAACCTGGATGCTCATATTGGCTCCTACATATTCTACGAAGATCTTTATCGGTCAGACCGCATAACAACATACGTTGTTCCCTTTCTCATCAGTATGTTACTTGCCCGAGATTCGATCGTCGGTATCTCAATACCTAGTTCAATCTCGTTACCGGAAAGTCTCTTTACTCGTTCCGTAACACATCATCCCCTAACTAACTCATTAGTTGCAATGCTTGCAAGGCTTATAGTGATGTGCATTACCGAGTGGGCCCAGAGATACCTCTCCGACAATTGGAGTGACAAATCCTAATCTAGAAATACGCCAACCCAACAAGTACCTTCGGAGATACCTGTAGAGCACCTTTATAATCACACAATTATGTTGTGACGTTTGGTGGCACACAAAGTGTTCCTCCGGCAAACGGGAGTTGCATAATCTCATGGTCATAGGAACATGTATAAGTCATGAAGAAAGCAATAGCAACATACTAAACGATCAAGTGCTATGCTAACGGAATGGGTCAAGTCAATCACATCATTCTCCTAATGATGTGATCCCGTTAATCAAATGACAACTCATGTCTATGGTTAGGAAACATAACCATCTTTGATCAACGAGCTAGTCAAGTAGAGGCATACTAGTGACACTCTGTTTGTCTATGTATTCACACATGTATTATGTTTCTGGTTAATACAATTCTAGCATGAATAATAAACATTTATCATGATATAAGGAAATAAATAATAACTTTATTATTGCCTCTAGGGCATATTTCCTTCAGTCTCAATAATCTAGTTCACATCACCATGTGATTTAATACCAATAGTTCACATCACCATGTGATTAACACCCATAGTTCACATCGACATGTGACCAACACCCAAAGGGTTTACTAGAGTCAATAATCTAGTTCACATCGCTATGTGATTAACACCCAAAAGTACTAAGGTGTGATCATGTTTTGCTTGTGAGAGAAGTTTAGTCAACGGGTCTGCCACACTCAGATCCATAAGTATTTTGCAAATTTCTATGTCAACAATGCTCTGCATGGAGCTACTCTAGCTAATTGCTCCCACTTTCGATATGTATCCAGATTGAGATTTTGAGTCATCTGGATCAGTGTCAAAATTTGCATCGACATAACCCTTTACGAACCTTTTGTCACTTCCATAATCGAGAAACATATCCTTATTCCACTAAGGATAATTTTGACCAATGTCCAGTGATCTACTCCTAGATCACTATTGTACTCCTTTGCCAAACTCAGGGCAGGGTATACAATAGGTCTGGTACACAGCATGGCATACTTTATGGAACCTATGGCTGAGGCATAGGGAATGACCTTCATTCTCTCTCTATCTTTTGCCGTGGTCGGGTTTTGAGTCTTACTCAACTTCACACCTTGTAACACAGGCAAGAACTCCTTCTTTGACTATTCCATTTTGAACTATTTCAAAATCTTGTCAAGGTATGTACTCATTGAAAAACTTATCAAGCGTCTTGATCTATCTCTATAGATCTTGATGCTCAATATGTAAGCAGCTTCACCGAGGTCTTTCTTTGAAAAACTCCTTTCAAACATTTCTTTATGCTTTGCAGAATAATTCTACATTATCTCCGATCAACAATATGTCATTCACATATACTTATCAGAAATGCTGTAGTGCTCCCACTCACTTTCTTGTAAATACAGGCTTCACCGCAAGTCTGTTTAAAACTATATGCTTTGATCAACTTATCAAAGCGTATATTCCAACTCCGAGATGCTTGCACCAGTCCATAGATGGATCGCTGGAGCTTGCATATTTTGTTAGTACCTTTAGGATTGACAAAACCTTCTGGTTGCATCATATACAACTCTTCTTTAATAAATCCATTAAGGAATGCAGTTTTGTTTATCCATTTGCCAAATTTCATAAAATGCGGCAATTGCTAACATGATTCGGACAGACTTAAGCATAGATACGAGTGAGAAACTCTCATCGTAGTCAACACCTTGAACTTGTCGAAAACCTTTTTGCGACAATTCTAGCTTTGTAGATAGTAACACTACTATCAACGTCCGTCTTCCTCTTGAAGATCCATTTAATCTCAATGGCTCGCCGATCATTGGGCAAGTCAATCGAAGTCCATACGTTGTTCTCATACATGGATCTCATCTCAGATTTCATGGCCTCAAGCCATTTCGCGGAATCTAGGCTCATCATCGCTTCCTCATAGTTCGTAGGCTCGTCATGGTCAAGTAACATGACCTCCAGAACAGGATTACCGTACCACTCTGGTGCGGATCTCACTCTGGTTTACTTACGAGGTTCGGTAGTAACTTGATCTGAAGTTACATGATCATCATCATTAGCTTCCTCACTAATTGGTGTAGTAGTCATAGGAACAGATTTTTGTGATGAACTACTTTCCAATAAGGGAGCAGGTACAGTTTACCTCATCAAGTTCTACTTTCCTCCCACTCACTTTTTTCGAGAGAAACTCCTTCTCTAGAAAGGATCCATTCTCAGCAACGAATATCTTGCCTTCGGATCTGTGATAGAAGGTGTACCCAACATTTTCTTTTGGGTATCCTATGAAGACGCACTTCTCCGATTTGGGTTTGAGGTTATCAGGTTGAAACTTTTTCACATAAGAATTGCAACCTCAAACTTTAAGAAACGAGAGCTTAGGTTTCTTGCCAAACCATAGTGCATACGGTGTCATCTCAACGAATTTAGATGATGCCCTTTTTAACGTGAATGTAGCTGTCTCTAATGCATAACCCCAAAACGATAGTGGTAAATCAGTAAGAGACATCATAGATCGCACCATATCTAATAAAGTACGGTTACGATGTTCGGACACACCATTACACTGTGGTGTTCCAGGTGGCGTGAGTAGTGAAACTATTTCACATTGTTTTAACTGAAGGCCAAACTCGTAACTCAAATATTTTACTTCTGCGATCATATTGTAGAAACTTTTATTTTTGTTACGATGATTCTCCACTTCACTTTGAAATTCTTTAAACTTTTCAAATGTTTTAGACTTGTGTTTCATCAAGTAGATATACTCATATCTGCTCAAATCATCTGTGAAGATCAGAAAATAATGATACCTGCCATGAGCCTCAATATTCATCGGACCACATACATCAGTATGTATGATTTCCAACAAATCTGTTGCTCGCTCCATTGTTCCGGAGAACAGAGTCTTAGTCATCTTGCCCATGAGGCATGGTTCGCAAGCATCAACTGATTCATAATCAAGTGATTCCAAAAGGCCACCAGCATGGATTTTCTTCATGCGCTTTACACCAATATAACCTAAACGGCAGTGCCACAAATAAGTTGCACTATCATTATTAACTTTGCATATTTTGGCTTCAATATTATGAAAATGTGTATCACTATGATTGAGATCCAACAAACCAATTTCATTGGGTGTATGATCATAGAAGGTTTTATTCATGTAAACAGAACAACAATTATTCTCTAACTTACATGAATAACTATATTGCAATAAACATGATCCAATCATATTCATGCTCAACGCAAACACTAAATAACATTTATTTTAGGTTTAACACTAATCCCGAAAGTATAGGGAGTGTGCGATGATGATCATATCAATCTTGGAACCATTTCCAGTACACATCGTCACTTCACCCTTAACTAGTCTCTGTTCATTCTGCAACTCCCGTTTCCAGTTACTATTCTTAGCAACTGAACTAGTATCAAATACTGAGGGGTTGCTATAAACACTAGTAAAGTACACATCAATAACATGTATATCAAATACACCTATGTTCACTTTGCCATCCTTCTTATCCGCCAATTACTTGGGTAGTTCCGCTTCCAGTGACCAGTCCCTTTGTAGTAGAAGCACTCAGTTTCAGGCTTAGGTCCAGACTTGGGTTTTTTCACTTGAGCAGCAACTTGCTTGCCGTTCTTCTTGAAGTTCCCCTTTCTTCCCTTTGTCCCTTTACTTGAAACTAGTGGTTTTGTTTACCATCAACACTTGATGCTTTTCTTGACTTCTATCTTCGTTGATTTCAGCATCACGAAGAGCTTGGGAATCATTTCCGTTATCCCTTGCATATTATAGTTCATCACGAAGTTCTACTAACTTGGTGATGGTGACTAGAGAATTCTGTCAATCACTATTTTATCTGGAAGATTAACTCCCACTTGATTCAAGCGATTATAGTACCCGGACAATCTGAGCACATGCTCACTGCTTGAGCTATTCTCCTCCATCTTTTAGCTATAGAACTTGTTGGAGACTTCATATCTCTCAACTCGGGTATTTGCTTGAAATATTAACTTCAACTCCTGGAACATCTCATATGGTCCATGACATTCAAAACGTCTTTGAAGTCCCGATTCTAAGCCGTTTAAGCATGGTGCACTAAACTATCAAGTAGTCATCATATTGAGCTAGCCAAACGTTCATAACATCTGCATCTGCATCTGCTCCTGCAATAGGTTTGTCACCTAGCGGTGCATCAAGGACATAATTCTTCTGTGCAGCAATGAGGATAATCCTCAGATCACGGATCCAATCCGCATCATTGCTACTAACATTTTTCAACTTAGTTTTCTCTAGGAACATATAAAATTAAACGGGGAGCAACATCGCGAGCTATTGATCTACAACATAGATATGCTAATACTACCAAGACTAAGTTCATGATAAATTAAAGTTCAACCATATTAGTTAAGAACTCCCACTTAGATAGACATCCCTCTAATCATCTAAGTGATCACGTGATCCAAATCAACTAAACCATAACCGATCATCACGTGAAATGGAGTAGCTTTCAATGGTGAACATCATTATGTTGATCATATCTACTATATGATTCACGCTCTACCTTTCGGTCTCAGTGTTCCGAGGCCATATCTGCATATGCTAGGCTCGTCAAGTTTAACATGAGTATTCTGCGTGTGCAAAACTGGCTTGCACCCGTTGTAGATGGACGTAGAGCTTATCACACCCGATCATCATGTGGTGTCTGGGCACGACGAACTTTGGCAACGGTGCATACTCAGGGAGAACACTTTTTATCTTGAAATTTAGTGAGAGATCATCTTATAAAGCTACCGTCGAAGTAAGCAAAATAAGATGCATAAAAGATAAACATCACATGCAATCAAAATATGTGACATGATATGGCCATCATCATCTTGTGCCTTTGATCTCCATCTCCAAAGCATCGTCATGATTTCCATCGTCACCGGCATGACACCATGATCTCCATCATCTTGATCTATATCAATGTGTCGTCACATGGTCGTCTCGCCAACAATTGCTCTTGCAATAATTGCTATCGCATAGCGATGAAGTAAAGAAATTATTTGGCGCTTGCATCTTATGCAATAGAGAGATAACCATAAGGCTTTTGCTAGTTGCCGATAAGTTCAACAAAACATGATCATCTCATACAACAACTTATATCTCATCACGTCTTGACCACATCACATCACAACATGCCCTGCAAAAACAAGTTAGACGTCTTCTACTCTGTTGTTGCAAGTTTTACGTGGCTGCTACGGGCTTAGCAAGAACCTTCTTACCATCAAAACCACAACGATAGTTTGTCAAGTTGGTGCTGTTTTAACCTTCACAAGGACCGAGCATAGTCACACTCGGTTCAACTAAAGTTGGAGAAATTGACACCCGCCAGCCACCTGTGTGCAAAGCACGTCGGTAGAACTAGTCTTGCGTAACCGTACGTGTAATGTCGGTCCGGGCCGCTTCATCCAACAATACCGCCGAACCAAAGTATGACATGCTGGTAAGAAGTATGACTTATATCGCCCACAACTCACTTGTGTTCTACTCGTGCATATAACATCAACGCATAAAACCAGGCTCTGATACCACTGTTGGGGAACACAATAATTTCAAAAATTTCCTACGCACACATAGGATCATGGTGATGCATAGCAACGAGAGGGGAGAGTGTTGTCCACGTACCCTCATAGACTGAAAGCGGAAGCGTTATAACAACGCAGTTGATGTAGTCGTACGTCTTCACGGCCCGACCGATCAAGCACCGAAACTACGGCACCTCCGAGTTCTAGCACACGTTCAGCTCGATGACGATCCCTGGATTCCGATCCAGCAGAATGTCGGAGAAGAGTTCCGTCAACACGACGGCGTGGTGACGATCTTGATGTTCTACCGTCGCAGGGCTTCGCCTAAGCACCGCTACAATATTATCGAGGATTATGGTGGACGGGGGCACCGCACACGGCTAAGAGATCAATGATCAATTGTTGTGTCTATGGGGTGCCCCCCTGCCCCCGTATATAAAGGAGCAAGGGGGAGGAGGTGCGGCCAGGCAAGGGGCGCGCCAGGAGGAGTCCTACTCCTACCGGGAGTAGGACTCCCCCCTTTTCCATGTTGGACTAGGACTTGGGGGGAAGGAGAGAGAGAGAGAGGGGAAAGGAAAGGGGGGCGCCGACCCGCTCCTTGTCAAATTTGGACTTGGGAGGGGGAGGGGCGCGCGGCTGCCCCTCGGCCTCCTCTCCTCTTCCTCCACTAGGCCCATTAAGGCCCATTAGGTTACCGGGGGGTTCCGGTAACCTCCCGGTACTCCGGTAAAATGCCGATTTCACTCGGAACACTTCCAATGTCCAAACATAGGCTTCAAATATATCAATCTTCATGTCTCGACCATTTCGAGACTCCTCGTCAGGTCCGTGATCACATCCGGGACTCTGAACAACCTTCAGTACATCAAAACATATAAACTTATAATGAAACTGTCATCGTAACGTTAAGCGTGCGGACCCTACGGGTTCGAGAACAATGTAGACATGACCGAGACACGTCTCCGGTCAATAACCAATAGCGGAACCTGGATGCTCATATTGGCTCCTACATATTCTACGAAGATCTTTATCGGTCAGACCGCATAACAACATACGTTGTTCCCTTTGTCATCAGTATGTTACTTGCTCGAGATTCGATCGTCGGTATCTCAATACCTAGTTCAATCTCGTTACCGGAAAGTCTCTTTACTCGTTCCGTAACACATCATCCCATAACTAACTCATTAGTTGCAATGCTTGCAAGGCTTATAGTGATGTGCATTACCGAGTGGGCCCAGAGATACCTCTCCGACAATCGGAGTGACAAATCCTAATCTCGAAATACGCCAACCCAACAAGTACCTTCGGAGACACCTGTAGAGCACCTTTATAATCACACAATTATGTTGTGACGTTTGGTGGCACACAAAGTGTTCCTCTGGCAAACGGGAGTTGCATAATCTCATGGTCATAGGAACATGTATAAGTCATGAAGAAAGCAATAGCAACATACTAAACGATCAAGTGCTATGCTAATGGAATGGGTCAAGTCAATCACATCATTCTCCTAATGATGTGATCCCGTTAATCAAATGACAACTCATGTCTATGGTTAGGAAACATAACCATCTTTGATCAACGAGCTAGTCAAGTAGAGGCATACTAGTGACACTCTGTTTGTCTATGTATTCACACATGTATTATGTTTCTGGTTAATACAATTCTAGCATGAATAATAAACATTTATCATGATATAAGGAAATAAATAATAACTTTATTATTGCCTCTAGGGCATATTTCCTTCAGATCTCACATCTAGGGGGAGCTTTACTCTAACAATTGAGTTAAAGCAACTCTAATGGTGTGAACACAACAACACTTTATGTAAAAGTGGTAACCCCACTTGTGCTTAAACGATGAGTATGACCTATGATCAAATGTTCTCATTTGACTCCTAAGTCAATATAGTCATATATAGATGACCTAGTCATCGCCAATTGCTTGATAGATGCTAGAATTGTTTGTGCATGCTTTGCCACATATTTCATTTGTCATTTTATTGTGTGAGCATGTTGGTTGCATAATTTACTCATTCGAGGACATCCACTTGTTGTTTTGATTGATTGGTTTCCTTTTCTTTTGCCCAAGTGGATGGACAAGAATGCCTAAGAACCTTCTCTAGCTATCTATGATTTTCTCGTCTCAAACTCTATTCATGCTGCATCACAAAATTTGATCAAGTCAGATTCGAACCACTCTGTGTGAGGAGCACTCGGAGTCCCCGATTCGTCATAGACTTAAACTTCCAAAACTTCTTTGTGCGTTTTGGTCTGACCGATTCACCCATTTCGGTCATACCGAGATCACTAAGTCGATCTAGGTTTTCAACCTCGGTGTAGCCGATTCGAACTTTTCGGTCATACCGAGTTTCAGTAACTGCTTGCAGTTATGAATCTCGGTGCCACCGAGTTGTTCCACTCGGTCAAACCGACAGGGTCAGGCTATATATATCCACGGGTCAAATTTTGGAAAACTTTCCGAACCTCCTCGACCTGCGCTTAGCCTGCTCTGCCTCCAGGGTCTCCGGATCGTCCTCCTCGTCGCCAGCCGCCTCCTGCCGCTGGTCTCCGCCGCCGTCAACGGGAATCAACCCCGCCGTTGCCGCCGTAGCGAGTTCATCGCCGAACTAGGGTATGAACTCAATCACTGTGCTATCCTTATCTGATTCCTAGCACATTGTGTTCGCCATGTATATTGCCACGATTGAGATCATTCTATCCATCGAAAACACTCTGTAGTTTAGTCGTGAATTGAGAATTTAGGGTTAGGTTTCCGCCGAAACCATCTCGGACCCACCGAGTTGTGGAACTCGGTACCACCGATTCGGCTCAGGCCATTGCACATGTGATTCTCGGTCTGATCAAGAATTGCAAATTGGTGTGACCGAGTTCAGGACTTTGTGAAACCCTAGCAGCCTCGGTGCCACCGAACTGTGACTCGGTCTGACCGAGCTCACTAGTTTAGGTTCCAATAGCTACTTCGGTATCACCGACTTTACAAATCGGTTGATCCGAAATGCTTTTTGTGGAAAACTAAAACTAAGTTTTTGACTCATTATTTTGCAAAAACCTCTGCATTTTGTGATGCTCATCCACTCTATCTCATCTATATCTATTCACAGGGTCTGCTGTCAGTGTTTGCAATATGTCTGATCAGAGTGACAGCCAGAACAAGTCAGAGGAGCAGGTTCACTTGAGTGAGGGCACTAGTCCCTCTAGCAGCTCAGATGATGGTAGTAGGAGCACCCCAAGCAACTTACCCAAAGCTGCCACCAGGGCCAGAAATAAGAAAACGTCTGAATCTGAGGATGAAGACTATGTGGCAGTTGAGGATGAGGCCACTTCCAAGAAGAAAGTGGTTAAAAAGGAGTATAGCACTGCTACTGCAACTAAGCCTGGTATGAAGACCAAAATACCTGCAAAGAGAATTCCCATGTCTAAAGCCAGAGCCTCTACTCAAGTACCTTTGGAATTTGAACCCAAAGAAGCTGCTGCAGAAGGGAAGAAGAGGAAAGAGAGGGTCAAGAAGACCACTGCTAGAGTGCTCGGGAGATCGTCAATCATGAGAGATTCTGAAGACGAAGAGGAAGAAGATGCTGCACTAGCACCCAAAGCTCAGA